>NC_090728.1:20803080-20808080 GCF_036898095.1 Palaemon carinicauda | reverse complement strand
CAGTTTGAAACAAAATATGTTCAATTCATTCAATTAAATTTCTGTAATTTAAAATTCGTGATTTTAAGATTGAACTGTATGAATAAAAGCTTCCTATCACATTCGCTTCATATTGTTATTGTTTTAGCAGTAAGTTTCAGAATGATATCAGTCCTGGGTTTATTGCTAATTCAAAACTTAATACACAAAAGTGCTGGCAAAAAGCTTCTGTACACTTAGATTCAAAAGTTCGCCGACACTCAAGGGGAATCGTTCGTCAGAGGTCTTTAGTGTTACCATGACAAAACAAAGAAAGAGTTGGTCTTCTTACTACCTTCAAGGAAATGGGCGGAGACTTGTCCAACCTCAGCGAACTCTTAAAAATATTACAAATCGAGTTGTCATATTTCATACTGTGGTATCATTCGTCCCTCGAGTATTCACTACAAATACACAAAACATACACACACACACACACACACACATATATATATATATATATATATATATATATATATACATATATATATATATATATATATATATATATATATATATATATATATATATACATATATATACATATATATATATATATACATATATATATACATATATATATATATATATATATATATATACATATATATATATATATATATACATATATATATATATATATATATATATATATATATATGTATATATATATATATATATGTATATATATATATATATGTATATATACTGTATATATATATATATATATATATATATATATATATATATATACAGTATATATATATACATATATATAAATATATATATATATATATATATATATATATATATATATATATATATATATATATATATATATATACGCAAAAGCCAGTAGGAAATAATAAAAAGCTTTAGTACCAAGCGCTTTCGTGCATTTTAATACACTTCTTCAGGGTACAATAAAAAGTGAGACATAGTTGAAGGACGTCAATAAGTAAAATAGGATAAAAACAAAAAACTAACATTTTTTTTTTTTGAATAGTAGAGGAATGATAGAAAAACATAGTCAGCTAACTAGCATTGTCAAACAATCAAACAACCCACAGCAAAAATTTGTACTTGAACGCAAACTGGTCATAAACACACAAAAAAGGTAAACACAAATTATATAATTCTTAATTGTTGAACAATATTGGTCATGATGAAATTATCCAATTTATATAAACCAGCACTAATATTAAAAACACAATCCGACTTTATCTTAATATTACTTGATTCTATAATATTTCTCTTCACAACATCTTTACAAAATAGCAGCTCTTTAGATTTCTTCCAGTCTATCAAGTGATTATATTCATTCATGTGAACGAATAGTGCGTTAGACATATTACCAACTCGAACACAGTATTTATGTTGATTTATCCTTGTTGCCAGCATTTTACCACTTTGCCCAATATATTTCAAATTACAACCACTACATGGAATTTCATATATGCAGCCTACATTATTACACGGAGAGTTCTTTATCAAAATACACTTTATAGTAGAAGAATTTCTAAAAACAACATTAACCTTAAAACATCTTAAAATTTTTGGTAGACAGAGAAAACTATCATTATACGGTAAAACTAATAAATTATCATGATTAAAAGATGTTACATTGTCAATTGCATAATAAGTTTTTTTGGCTTTTTGTAATGCTACGTCAACTAAGTATCTTGGGTACTTCAAATTAAAGGCAATTTCGTATATTCTTAAAAACTCATCATCTAAAAATTCTGGGCAACAAACTCTAAGAGCTCTCAAAAACATTGAGGAAAAAACAGAGAGTTTTACTTTAATATGGTGATTAGAATAAAAGTGAATGTAAGACGATACATTGGTGGGTTTTCTAAAAACGCTAAACTTAAATCTATTATTATGTCTATGAACATTTACGTCTAAAAAGGGCAGAACAGAATTTCTTTCTTCCTCAATTGTAAAATTAATAGAAGGAACCAATGAGTTTAGTCTAAGTAAAAAAACAGATACATCTTCATTTAAAGGCCATATACAAAAAATGTCATCAACATAACGAGACCACAAAACTCTTCCCGGCAAAATATTCACTAAAAGCTTCTTCTCAAAAAATTCCATATAGATATTACTTAAAAGAGGTGATAAAGGGTTACCCATTGCCATTCCAAATTTTTGCTCATAAAAATTCCCATTAAAAGTAAATTTACAATCTTTGATGCACAGTTTAATCAATTCTAACATAGTATTACATGGCAGAGAAAATTCATAATTAGGCAACTCTTCGGTTAAAAAATCTAGTAAATCATCAACTGGAACTTTAGTAAAAAGTGATGGCACGTCAAAACTTATCATTTTAAATTCAAAATGAATATTATAACTTCTTAAACGATTAAGGAAATCAACATTATTTTTCACAGAGAAGCCAGAAATGTTTCCTAACAAGGGGGACAACTCTTTAACAAGCCATTTTGATAGTTTATACACCGATGACCCCACAGAACTAATAATGGGTCGAACTGGATTATTAGGTTTATGTGTTTTGATTAACCCGTACATATAAGGCAACGATGCACACACAGTACAAAATCTTTTAATCAATCCATCTTTTCCTCGTAATAATATTTTTATTTTCTTATTAAAATTACTATTGACCTTTTCAAGTGGGTTAAAATTAAGGATGGAATAAGTTTCTTCGTCACTTAAAATTTCTAACATTTTATCAACATAGTCATTCTTATTCATCAACACAAGTGTATAAGATTTGTCTGCTTTTGTTATATGAAGACTTTCGTCCTTTTTTAGTTTCCTGTAAGCATTTAAAAACCTATTGGAAACATTAGCGTAACATTTAACAGAGGAAGCCCCATAAACTATCCCCTTACAAATATTAAATTCTTCATTAGACAAAGATCCAAATTTTTCCAAATTACAGAATGATTTACCTATTTCCACCCAATCCACTTTCTTATCGCAAACCGAAAAGTTGATACCATACCCAAGAGCTGCGATAGTAACATTATCTAGTACTTTATCTGAAAGATTGCAAATAAATCGTGGGTTAGCATTCTTGTTCCAATCACTGTTTTCTATGAGCCGTTCAAGTTTACGATCGAGTCTGCTCTTCAAACGACGACACTGGTTTCTCAGTTTATCATAACAATAATCAAGTAACTGTGGTTTCCAATGAGACGGGATGGCTTGATTAAGACTATATCTTTTGGATCTTAGGAGTCTGAAATTTTCTTCAACATCCACTTTTGTTAACTCAATGTATTTCTGCAGAATAAGTCGTTGATATTCCTCAAATGGTTTGTCTGAAAGATGTTTTAAGGTTAATGTTGTTTTTAGAAATTCTTCTACTATAAAGTGTATTTTGATAAAGAACTCTCCGTGTAATAATGTAGGCTGCATATATGAAATTCCATGTAGTGGTTGTAATTTGAAATATATTGGGCAAAGTGGTAAAATGCTGGCAACAAGGATAAATCAACATAAATACTGTGTTCGAGTTGGTAATATGTCTAACGCACTATTCGTTCACATGAATGAATATAATCACTTGATAGACTGGAAGAAATCTAAAGAGCTGCTATTTTGTAAAGATGTTGTGAAGAGAAATATTATAGAATCAAGTATTATTAAGATAAAGTCGGATTGTGTTTTTAATATTAGTGCTGGTTTATATAAATTGGATAATTTCATCATGACCAATATTGTTCAACAATTAAGAATTATATAATTTGTGTTTACCTTTTTTGTGTGTTTATGACCAGTTTGCGTTCAAGTACAAATTTTGGCTGTGGGTTGTTTGATTGTTTGACAATGCTAGTTAGCTGACTATGTTTTTCTATCATTTCTCTACTATTCAAAAAAAAAAAAAATGTTAGTTTTTTGTTTTTATCCTATTTTACTTATTGACGTCCTTCAACTATGTCTCACTTTTTATTGTACCCTGAAGAAGTGTATTAAAATGCACGAAAGCGCTTGGTACTAAAGCTTTTTATTATTTCCTACTGGCTTTTGCGTATACCAAGTCACGTGATCCTTGTGGCAGTAAAGCAATATATATATATATATATATATATATATATATATATATATATATATATATATATATATATATATATATATATATATATATATATTTACTATTCTTTTGAGGAGCCCTGTAGACACTTTCAATGGATGGGTAGGTAAAAGGTGTGGGGTGGGTGGGGGCGGGGGGTGATTACTCCTCCCCCTGGCAGTCCGACAATGAAGAATTTGAGGAAACAAGGAAGTCATTTGTATTTTATAGATTGTGGAAAGAGGTTAAAAAATTCTTGATACAACTTGTAAAATATTTTATCATGGCCTCAATCTAATTTGATAACCGTTAATGTTCCATGAAATATTGCTAACCTAATTCATTATTAGTTTATTTGTAGTAGCTAGTAGCAACCGAATAAATAGCCGCTGTTGTTCCATGGTTGATTAGTAACCAAAGTTAACTATTAACTTTGAATAATAAATAATCTGTGATGGAAACAGTAAATACTGATGACTGCATAGCTCTTTGAATACAATCATAATTTAGTTTATCGAGAAGGAATTGTATTGCGGAAAATGAATCCACTATTACATTCTAGCAAAACCTTTGAGAAATTTCCTTTATTGATAAATCATATAAAAAAGTCTCTTGTCCTCAGAACGACATACTTTTTTTTTTTTTTTATATTTTGTAATGAAAGTAAGAAATACTAATTTTCCCTTGGTATATTCTTTAATTTTTCATAAAAATATAAGCGCAGGAGGCATGAGCACAAAATTATTTCCTACACTAATACCTTGCTGTAAGTTATCAGTGATTATGATATTACATGTAGCTTTATCTTCAGAAAATTACGTAGCTTGATTACGCTGACTTCTAATAATCGTGATTCAAATAGGCGTAAGTCTCCATGATCAAGTACCTATTTGTGTTCCATTCATTCATTCTCTATTCATTCGTTCATTAAACA
>NC_090728.1:20790580-20793080 GCF_036898095.1 Palaemon carinicauda | reverse complement strand
AATTTCAGGGCAAATTTTTTAGTGTTCGAGAAAGCAGAAAGTATTTTGACCCAGCAGTTAAAGCGGTTGAACTGTTGGTGATCCTTGAAGCCCTCATTCACTGTGGTCTTGTTGATGAGCTTAAAGAATTCCTCTTGTAAGCCATCAGGAAGATCTTCCATAGTGCATCAGAAAGGATTGTGGTCAAGAGTCAGGTGTACATTTTCATTTCTATCCGTTTATTGATTTTGAACTCCTTCAGGCAGATTATCAATGTTCCTTAATCTTTAGTTGTAGCTCTTCAGCAAGTGGTTCTTTTCTAATGACCTAGTTCAGACAATGAAGGGAAGCTACATTACTCTTTAAGCTTTCCTCTTCAAGGGAGTTAACTTGTCTAGGAAAGCCTTGATGGCATCAGTATGCATTGGGCTGATGGCATTTGGGACTTGTAGTTGCCAGTTGAAATCATTCAAAGCTTGAAAAACCTCTGCCAAGTAGGCCAGAGTACATTTAAATGGTCCCTGAATGTCATTTAATAGCTGTTCTGTTTTCTTCTCTTTGGCTGCCACAAATAGCTGTAATTCATCAAGGAGTTCAAATACCCGAGCGAGAACATTACTCTTTAAAAACCAACGAACAGATGTGTAGAAGAGGAGGTCTTGGTGAGCAGAATCCATAATTTGGCCCAATCTACGTAATAACCTTGTATTGATGGCCCTTCTTTTAACAATGATCGGCGAAGCGGATCACTGTTTACGAGGTACCTTTGAGAAGATAGGGAAGTGTCTTGAAGGCAAGAGTGTCATGGTGGATCTGGCAGTGTGATTTAAGGATATGTGGGTTATTTGTTTTGACCAGAGTCATAATTCATGACTTGGAGCCGTGCATGCTGGGAGATCCGTCCATACAGACACCAACAAATTTTACCCAAGATAGTTTTTCTTCTTCAAAGACACTATATCTTCAGCCTTTGTTGTTGTTATCAGTGGGCTGCAGAAAAGAAACTCCTCCTCCTGCTGATTTTCGGAGATGAGCTGAGCAACAAACCAGAAGCTAAGGACGATGTGCCCGTCTATCGTCTCATTAAGTTGGATGGCAAAGAAGGGAGATAGTTTCATTTTCTCTATCACCTGAGGTTTTGTGTTCTGTGACTTGTCATTGAAGCGATGCTTAATTGTGGTATCCGAAAGACTTATCTGATTAACGTTGTTGATACAGTTTTGATCAAGAACAAGTTAAGCTGTCTCTTCCATGCAGGGTTTAACAAGTTTTTCCCCAATTTTGTGCGGTTTCTGCTTTGCAATAAGAAGGGAAGTTCTAAGTTGAAAGAGAACTCCTGTTCCATGCTTCTAATTCAACTGTTTGAGCTGGTGTTTCTTGATTTTGAAGTATGCCAAATCCTTTTTTATCACTTCTGGATGAACCTTAGTGAAGGGATCCTTCAGCTTGAGGTAGAGTTCTGTGAATCCGCAGAACACAGGTGGTGAAAACAGACAGGGACTAAATTTTACGTGACTCTATCACGTCTGTTACAATAAATTAACGCGAACACTATGCATTTCAACATTTGTGTTACAACCAGATTCCGTTTTTATAAAATATTAAAAACTATACATAAGAAATATAATTACATGGTATTGAAAAGTATACTTAAGAAATATAATTATATCGATATATGCCAAAATTATGTCAAGTTAATCTATATTTTATATGACAAACAGCCCCCCCCCCCCCAAAAAAAAGGAAATAAAGAAATTGGCGTAATTATGATGAATCTGGCAGCCGTGGCACCTAAGAATGCATTAACAGTCTGTGCTTGCACTCCAGACAGCTCTGAGACTGACTGAAAAGTTTGGCCTTATTCTGGCAAGCTGAATGTAGTGCATATAGTTGTTAGACCCTCCATGACCCACAGTTTGGGAACCCTTGGGATAATATATAAATTGTTTGTACGTAGGTTAGATATCGTTTCCAAGAATAAAGTAGGAATATATCAAAGACAATTTTGTTGGTATTTTTGTTTATGGGGATGCAGAAACACATATATACACACACAAAGTCACTCTCTCTCTCTCTCTCTCTCTCTCTCTCTCTCTCTCTCTCTCTCTCTCTCTCTCTCTCTCTCTCTCTCTCTCTCTCTATATATATATATATATATATATATATATATATATATATATATATATATATATATATATATATATATATATATATATATATATATATATATATATACATATATATATATATATATATATATATATATATATATATATATATATATATATATATATGTATATATAGACAGTGACTAACCCATTCGGCCGAATGGGTTAGTCACTGTCTATATAAGCTTGCCGACCAGGGTTCGATTCCCGGCCGGAGCCAAGCTCTTGTCTTTGTGAGATTTCGCCTGGGGCTCTGATCCCGAGGTCGTTAAGAGAATCCAGACATTAATATATCAAAATATATATGGCTTATTTGAATATGAAAAACACGTAAAAATGTGCAAAATTTATCA
>NC_090728.1:20783080-20788080 GCF_036898095.1 Palaemon carinicauda | reverse complement strand
AAATGTTCCTTTATACTTAAATTTCCTATAGAACTTACAAAACTCTTCCTCAAAGTCATAGTTTGCAACCAGGAGGAAAGTTTCTGAAACAGTAGACGTTTCTCTATAGCTATGGTTACGATGGGCTCAGAGTACGAATTCAGTTTCATTTTCAATTCAAGTTTATGCTGCGAAAAAAAAAAGAAAAAATTGTATTTAAATAAGTCGGTCTAGAAGTCTAGCCATAATTTGAAATTGTTCGGTCTCTTCCAGACATAGTAGGCTTATAAGAATTATCATTAAACATCGAAGTTTAAGTTCTCTCTCTCTCTCTCTCTCTCTCTCTCTCTCTCTCTCTCTCTCTCTCTCTCTCTCTCTCTCTCTCTCTCTCTCTCATTTTTTGTAATGCATATGTGTGTAGGTACCGATATACATACTGTAGATGTAAACTTTATGTATATATATATATATATATATATATATATATATATATATATATATATATATATATATATATATATATATATATATATATATATATATATATATATATATATATATATATATATATATATGTATATATATATATATATATATATATATATATATATATATATATATATATATATATATATATATATATATATATATATATATATATATATATATATATACATATATAGTGGAATTAGGTTTTAAAGATGCTAAAATAGATTAAATATATTTTAAATAGCAAATAAAGTATCAAATACGAATTAAAAAATTTTAAAATGCAGATATTCCGTTAACATGTTTTCATAATTGTATTAATATATTCTAATGTACTAATAGCTGTATTTTTGTTTGCTTTCTATGAACCTAAAAAGCCACTTGATAATGGGTGAGACTTCTTTGAGCTGAAATGATGTTAGTATTCCAAAACCTCATAAATGTTTGTGTATTAAAAAAATCCTGATGTGATAAAATATCATTGTAACTATCTTCTCGTCTCGTCTGTCTCTCTGATGGCTGTTTGACTGTTTGTACATTTGTTTCTCTGTTTATCTCCTCTACATCGTTAAATGCAGTGTAGCAACTTCCATCTATTCCTTTATCGAAGGAAATTTTTTTTTGACATCTATTTCTTAGTGGTCCCTCCTTAAAGTTTGCAGACATTTTGTTCGGTTGAAATATCTCGGAGAAACATGACTTTCTTCTCAGGACGTTCATGATTTTCAGGCTAGACTTTCATCATATGAAGTTTCATTGTAAAAAAGGATGATATCACAGTTTGACATTCTATATACGATATGCATTACCCATCGTAGGTTCTATTTTGCACGTGTGTGATGTCGTGCTATATTGCAATATGCTGCAAATGCACTTATGAGAAAACATTATCTTGAAAGGTATGAGCATGCTGGTGGATAAGTTAGTTAATCTACACGTTAACATGGAAGTGAAGAGGAAAATCGCAACTTCTCTTTTTTTATTTCACTGCATGGAATTAAAAAGTTTTCAAAATAGAGTTCCATGGATAATGTTATATGTAATATGAATATCAACATCCATAATTAGATATATGTGCTTTTTTGGGAATACACTCAAAGGGTTACAAAGTTCCAGAAATAATGAAGTATTCTAAAAAAGAAACATTAGTAAAGAAAAAAGAAATAGATAGACGATCCTCATATGTGAGACTTAAATTTTATAAAATCACCCGATGACTGTATTACTTCACACGTGTTGGGGTCCTCTCAGCTGGGATTAGTAGATTTGTTCTTCTTAGGCTTTGAGTCCCACATGAAGTGAGTATTTTATTACATTCAAAAGTTTCTTTTTTTTTCTTCGACAATATATAAGTAGGCCTACCAGGTAGACTGTATGGCAAAATTTATTATGATGTACAAACTCTCCTTTTTATGTCTATCTAATACATACATATTTACATGCATACATACATACATACATACATACATAATGAACTTTTGCCGATAATTTTTCATTTTGATATTAATAAAATTTCTTTATTTAATCAATTGTGAATTCTGTATCTTATACCCCATGTAATGGGGTATAAAATAAACGGGACTTTACAGTATATATTAAAGATGAGGAAGGAATAATCATATGGACTTTTTTTATTTCCTCCTAAACCTAACCCTGGTGTTTCTCAAAGTACGGTCAGAATTCTGATGAAGGAAAACTTTATGTACATATTAGGTCTCGCCTAATGTGAAATGAACTCACCAAGAAGCAAAAACCTGGATAGATTACTATAGTAAAGGATGCTGAGCTTCGGCTACCAAATCCAGAGCTTCTAGACTCTAGAATCTAGAGAGTCTTTGCAATGTTCCCGCTTTTATCCTTCTACGATACCTCTGTATCAGCATCCATTTTTCCTTCTTGCTGTCCAACCTCTTTCAACTTTGACCTCCTCGGGCTATACGGCAAAGATTACAAAAAAAATCATATCAAGTGGAGGGTAACTTTTCCAGACATCTAAGTAATGTTCATGATTCTATTTTGATGGTATTAATTTATAAAACCAGGAATCCAATTTTCACTGAATATTTTTGTTGTGGAAATCTAGTGTCTCCTATGATTTTGCTTTCCTCATAAAGTTGATCATGTTAATGGTTTCGTATTCACTGTAAAATATGATATCTCAGTAAGATTTCAGACAAATTATATTTCTATAAGAAGTTTTCACCAAGATTTTGGCTGATAAAATTGTTTAGAAGTGTTCTTGATATCACACATTATGAAGAATTTGCGATCAAATAAGTCTACAATGTTACAAGACAACTTACACCTCCTTCACTATGAACGTTTATTTGATATACTATTTTCCAACAAAAAATTTGATCATGCTGTTTAGACGCACAAACGTTTAGGAACTCCAGGAATTATAACTTTTAACGAATGGGGGAGATTTTTATCCTCGGTAGATTCCAGGAGGTCGCCATACCATAAAGACGGAATATATATAGTACACCTTCAGTTTCATCACAATACTTCATGGAGTTTACATTTTTTATTATTTTTTGAAATAATTTTTCATGGGTCATATTTTTCTGGTCACTGAATAGACTCTTGTTGTGGTCTCTCTCTCTCTCTCTCTCTCTCTCTCTCTCTCTCTCTCTCTCTCTCTCTCTCTCTGTAAGTTCTTTATGCGTTTACCGTTTGTTTCTTCAACTACTTCGATGTTCTATTTCCGACTTTTATTCTACTACGGGTAATGTTGCTCTTTAAGTAATAAGATGAAATCTATGAAAAACAGGTTCTCATCTTACTTTCTAGGCTAAAGCAAAATCTGAAAAATTAGCCAGAAAAGTTTCATATAGGCTTGAGAGATCTTGTTTTAGTGGAGCAGACTACTGTAGCAATCTTTCTTCCAGCGAAAAAAAAAAAAAGTATGGCTCAGCAAAAATTATAAATAATTATCTTACTTAGTTAGATATCTTGAAAACAAGGAATACTAAAGAAAGTTCGGAAAACCATTTTATTAATACGACAGTTATACTGACCTGGTTTACTTCTTAGTCCTCCCTTTATACTGCAGCTTGAAGAGACATTCAAAACAATTTGAAGAAATTAGGTATGTAGAAATCTGTTAACCATGGTATACTGTTGGAAAGTAATTTCAGTGTTTCTCCTCTAATTATAACACTATCAGAATAATCATCATCAGCTTCTAGTGCTCTTGGTAATCTGTCACCCTTATTTATTAAGATTTCGTATTCCTTTTTAATAAAGATATCTTACCCAAAACTTTGCTCTCCCGTGACAACTTTCTTCAATATAGATGTCAAGTCCAATGGTGGCTTTGAATATTCACGACTGAATCATTACAGTTATTGAAATGTTTATAGCCCCGCTATCTCACACCTTAAATTGTTTATAACCTGCGTCACGATAGCAGAAATTGATATTCTTTGTGCGTGATGTCATATAAAATGCATCCTCATTCAACTACAAGTGGAACGTACGTTCATAATTCAATCAGGAGGTTTTAATCTTTTATAGATCGTAGAACGTAGCACATCGTAGGAAAACAAAAGTAAGTCAATTATCAGAATGACCAATTTCTCTTTATGAATATAAATAAATTGTGTTTCCTATCAAAATTCTAAGAAGTTCGTTCAAGTGTTTCAAAGCTTGCTGTAGGAGTAACCCTTGTATCATTTTACGTTATTTGAGTCACATGTCTTTAAATGTTCTTACTCGTATTTTTATATTAATGCGCAGCGTTAAAGCAATTTACGAAACCAGGAAGAAATTCTTTCAGCTACATAAATATGATGTACATCTAACGAAGATTACACGACTAGAAAGTCAAGGAAATGGTTATCTCTTTTTCGGCATGGAACTGTTTACTTCTCTGTTGTAAGATTTCCATATCTGAGCAACTAACTAATAGTGTTTGAAGCCTTTTATTACTATTTTTACCAACTAACCTGCAACCCTAGTTGGAAAAACAAGATGCTATAAACTCAAAGGATCTAACTAGGAAAATAGTTCCATGAGGAAAGAAAATAAGTAAACAGATAGGAAAGAGTCCTTGAGTGTACTCTCATGCATGAAAACTTTAACCCAAGACCATGGTACAGAGGCTATGGCACTACCCAATACCAAGAACAATGGTTTGATTTTTGAGTGACCTTCTCCTAGAAGACCTGCTTACCATAGCTAAAGAGTCTCTTCATCTCTTACCATATGGAAAGTAGCCATTGAATAATTGCATTGGAGCTGTTAACACATTGTGTGAAAAAAAAATATTTGGTAATCTTTGTGTTGTCAGCTGTATGAGGAAAAAATCGTCAAGAAAAACAAGCCGTCACCAAAGGGGAATGCAATGTAATACTATATGGCCTGTCAAAAGAACCAATAATTCTCTAGAGGTAGTATCTTAACGATTGGCTGATGCCTTGGCCAACCAACTACCTACAAGAATATATAATTTTAGTATCCTCAGAAATCTGTCACGTGTTTTCAAATGTTTATACTTGCATATTTCATATGTACTTCTCATGAAAGTA
>NC_090728.1:20773080-20778080 GCF_036898095.1 Palaemon carinicauda | reverse complement strand
TATCAGTGTTTCTTATACCTATTGTTTGTGAGCATACAACTATATGAAGAATGCTTACTTTAGTAAATCAAAGAGCTCTGGCATTTATTCCTAATAAATGACTAAATGAGTCAACCAGTTAAACGAAAGTAGTATGACAATGGAATTATACACGAAGCGAATACAGAGATTATCTTTCTTTTCTTGAAAGGAAAAGAACTGGTAATTTCCACTCTCATATTGAAGAAAAAAAATATAATTAAATTTCTCTCATGATCTCTGTACCGATTACATTCTGTCGACATTGTGTACTACGAACACACGGCACTAGTGCTATCTGTATAATTCCACACCTGGGATTTTGAACAGAATTAGTGTCACCATGGTAACACTCATTTAAAGCAGGTCACCCTGAAAGTGACGACCCCTTCTCCCATTAATTGACAGTCCCAGTCAATTACCTGTTCATCGCAGAATTAAACGGCAGGTTTTAAAACACTACCTGCAGCCACCACATAATGCTTCAGCTCATGGACTTGCTTAGCATTGTCTTTGTAGAACACTCTGGATGATTTCCATCCAGTATATGAACGAAGTCGCTCGAAGTCCATATACTGAAGAAAGTTTAGTGATGAAGCAATTTTTCTCTGATCATGACCTGCAGGAATACTGTCAGGATCCGCTCTACAAATAAAGTAGGTGAGCTTTGCCCTCAGTTGTTTTAGGGATAAGTTTGATCCAGAGGTTTCTCCTTTAAAGAACTGTCCTCTCTGAAGTCTGAAGTTCTACGAAGATAGACCTTTAGATACTCTACAAGACATAGAGAGACATCTTCCTTCAGAGGCCAGATTCTCCAGGGACCCTACCTCTTAGTGGGTAGCTCGTTCTTAGCAAGAAAGGTTGGATCAGGGAAAAGATTCAGTTCTCCCACTCCTGTGAACTGAATGTGGCCCTCACCTCTAGATAGGGTCACTATTTCACTAACTCTAGCACCGGAGGCTATAGTGAACAGAAAGATAACCTTTTGGGTTAGATCCTTATGGGAACAATCTTCATTGTTCACCGATGAGGAATAATGTAGGACCTTGATCAAAGACCAAGAGATGGGCTTCGGTGGTGCTGCAGGCCTAAGCTTTGCACATGCCTTCGGAATCTTATTAAAGATTTCATTCGCCAGATCCACTTGAAAGGCATACAGAAGAGGTCTAGTCAAGGCTGACTTGCATGTAGTTATCGTGTTGGCCGGCAGACCTTGATTATGAAGGTGGACAAAGGATGAGAGACAGAACTTCATTGAAATTTCTTTCAGTCCTCTCACTTTCATGAACGCAATCCACTTTTTCCAAGAAGACTCATATTGTCTTCTAGTTGACTTAGACTTGCTTTCTTCTAAGAATTCTATATTTCCTTCTGAGATCCCAAATCTTTTCCTAACCGCTAGGGCAAGAAAATCATGAAATGAAGGGTTCGGGTTCTCCATGATAAAACAAAGGCAATTGATTTCTGAACCTTCTGAAATAGACCTAGGTTCAGAACTAAGGCCACCCTCAGCTTCAGTTCCTTCATTAAGGAGGACAGATTGCTCTTGGGATACTTGGATGCTAATAGATGTACTCCCCCTTGGAAGTATCTGAACCTGTTGAGGACCTTCAGCAGGCGATTGGATGGGATGAACGGGAATACCTGAGTCCATTCCTTCCATACTAGAGACATGCTGTCCAAAAACTCCACTAGAAGATCCTCATATGGGGCTACATATCGAGGTAGTTTCTTGAAGACGCTCGTGATGAAGAGATCGATCTGCAGTTCCGGGACTTATTCCCATCTGGGAGGAATTAGGTCTGTGTCCATGGACCATTCCAACTTTATCGGTTTGAACCAAAATAGAGTATCCACTGTCACATTTCGGATCAATTGTATATGAACTGCTGACAGGTGCCATCCTTTTAAGAAAGGGATGGGTAACTTCACCTAGATTCTATTGGATGCTCCTTAGCATTGTCGATTGGGATGTCTCATTATCGCTTCGGTGTCCCAGATGAGTTGTAGGAAGTCTGATCTGTGTGGAGAGAGCTTCCCTACTCAAGACAGGACCAGCATAGTCAAGGGACTTTTTTGCGTTGACTTCTGTTAGAGAAGTGATAAAAGAGGGACCGATATCGGTCTTTATAGATCTCTTCAAGCGTTTGATGCGTATTTTCTCCAGACTCTTGACGCATCTTTCCGCCGTGCTCTTAGTACTAGGTCTGTCACTGTTGCAAACTGGGGAGAGTTTAGAGCTTCTTCCTGTTAGCATCTTGGAAATCTGACTGATTATCTGAGTCTCTTGACCGACCTTGCGATCTCCTTTTATATTCCCAAGGGAATGGAGAGTTGGTATGACCACAGGCTTCAATGGTTTTCCAGCCATTGAAACCTTTGAGCTGGAGAGAATCAAGACTTCTAGAAGCTTATCTTGCATCCGCGATGTCCCAGGAACCGGGTCATTTCCTTGGATGCACAGCCACTTCGGGTGCTGCCCCCCCCCCAGCCTCTCGTCCAGGAATATTGTTGCCTGGACCATTTCTAGGCTTGGTTTTTATGTGACTAAATCTGCCAATCCTATGAAGATATTCAGGACTGTGTCTAGTCCGGCAGGTATCTTTCCTAGGATGTACGTTAATATCTGTAACTTGAATTGTAGATAGGAGGGAAGGGGTTGATTGACTGGAAGTTGCCACAGGACATCTTTCAGGTCTGACAAGACTACCTTTTTGAAACAAGGTCCATATGTTCAGAGGGATTAACATTCTGAACTTGCTGTTTTATATGAACTTGTTGAGTGGCGACAAGTTCAGAATGACTCCGAGATTTCTTGAGTCCTTAACGTGAACACAAAACAGCCTTCCCTGGAACTCGATGGACTATAGTTTCCTTACCACCTGTATGCTCTAAAGCTCTCAGGTATACTCCTCCAGGGGGGTTTTGGATTCTAGGAGAAGGTAAGGAAATAATGGTGGAGACATTTCTGTTTCCCATCATAGTCCCATCTTGATTAGGCCTTGGACCCAAGGATCGAAGGTCCGACGATCCTGAAGGAACCTCCCTCCTACCAGAAGCATCATCATGCTTCGAATAATTAGTAGGTTTTAACTTTTGACCACCTGCCTGAGGCGCCGTGGTCATTGTAACTGTGGGATGTTGTTGAACAGCCCGGATATTTCCAGCCTTTCCTGTCTTCTGTTTAGGTTGGGGACCCACAACCATGGAAAATTTTCTCTTTGAAAGAATGCCCCACTTTTGTAGAAGACTTATATTTTTCATGGTGGTGCTCTTAATCACTTTCCTAGCTACCTTGTCTGGGAAGAGGTCCTTACCCCAGATGTTGGAAGATATTAGCTTCCTTGTTTCGTGTTTCACTGTTGCAGCAGCGAACACAAACTCTCTATATGCTCTCCTAGCCTTCATAAAGGCGTAAAGGTCCTTCACTAAGGTTGCCATATGTATTTTGGCTAAGACCATGAGCATGTCTGGGGTATTTTGATAGGTTGAACACAACTCTAAGTAGTTTTGTAGAGAAAGGGAGGCTGCAAGTCTCTCCTTTGTCTCTTGTTCATTATACAAGAGAAACTTAGATAGTTTAGGGAGACGTTCATTAAATTTTCAACTGGCAACATCCGAATCTAATCTTCCTACTGAAAAAGTTAAATGAACTTCCTTCCAGTCCTTTTCCTGTCTGGGAAAGGCTGCTGACAGAGGCTTGCACTCCTCGAGTGCAGGACATGGTCTACCCGCCTCCACTGCCTTGGCAACAGATGTAAATACCTTCCCCATAAAGGGGAATGAGATTAAAGCAGGAGCAAGAAAGGAAGGGTGCCTGTTATTCAGAGAGAATACTTTCAACTCCGAGTAACCCGCCTTTTTCAGGCTACTTGACAGACTAGCCTGTGCCTTATCATGGTCGAGAATAATGACCTCCTTCGATTCCGTTTCTTTTCTTGACTTTGGTTCATACCTCAGTCGAACAAAACCATTAGGGAAAGCATCAAAGCTTGGCCAAAATTGGATTTTTTCCAAAGGAAAAGCACCCATCTTCTCAGAGATGTAGAGTTTGCCATCTAAAATCGGCATCAGCTCCGCAAACCTCCAGGGATTGGTTTTGGAGCATGTCGGTAGGTCTTGATCCATGGGTCGTTTGAATGACCCTTGGGAAGCGAAAAGAAAAGATTTGCAAGGCTCTATCTTGCCTTTTACTTCCTACTTTTCATTTTGTTTACGAAAGCTCCCTATTAGATTATTCACTTGGATACAAAATTGTTCCATTCTATCTAATAGGGTGTAGAAGACGAAGATGTCGACGTTGATGGCTCTAGAGCCGGCATAGGCGGAGGCAATTCCGACACAACATTTTCCTCTTCTACCCCGGGGAAATTCCTGCCCTCTTTCCCAAAGGCTATCTGGCCGACAGTGGATGTAATTGGCGCCTGAGGCACCACTATTTCCTTACTTACCTTTTGAAATAGTAGCTTACGCATCCTATCATCAGGTAAGTAAGGTCCCAGAGAGATTTTCTGGAAACCTCTCACCCAGTTGCGTAATTTGTATTGAGCTGTATCCCTAGTCTCTGTAGACTTGGGATTCTCGAAACCTTCGGACATTCAAGTCCGACATATATTGCAAACCTGCGGGTTCCAATAATGTAGAGATCCAGAAATAATATTGCAGGGGGCATGAAGCCTGGAAGTATTATGACCGTAAACATACTTACTCTTGGAGTGGCAGAAGGCAGCAGCACAAGATATCTGGTGTTCCTCCTGTAAAGAAAGGAAAACATAATGAGTATATAAAGGATTATCTCCCTGATAATCAATATGCAAAGGTCATCTTTTAACAGAATAGCTTAGGATAGTAAGCTATAAGGGATAGTAGGAGACACATACTTGTGTACCCCCTGCAAGCAAATGCTGTTACCTCCCCTCAGTATTAACTATATGGAGATTCCTCTATCAAGGAACTCCACTAAAAGGGCTCTTACCCCTAGG
>NC_090728.1:20755580-20758080 GCF_036898095.1 Palaemon carinicauda | reverse complement strand
TTTCGTAAAGGCCTTGGAGCATGTAATCACCTTCTCACAATCTTCAATGCTGTATAGAAATCTATTGATTGTGGTCAGGAAGTTCGTATGACTGGCCTTGATTTTAGTGGTGCCTTTGACTGTGTTAATCATGAAGCCCTTGTTTTCAAACTTAAACAGTTGGGAGTGGGTGGGTCATCTCATATTATCATTATTGATTTTTTCAAGTAATAGATCTCAAAGAGTTGTTGATTGGCACCGTAGTGAGTATAGGAATGTCATACCTGGTGTTCCACAGGGTAGTGTTCTTGGCTCATTACTTTTCATACTATATAAACATGACTTGTGGTTTGGTCTGAAAAACAAGCTTGTTGCATATGCAGATGATGCTACTTTCTTTGCATCAATTCCATCCCGTGAATGTAGATCTGGGGTTGCTGGATCCCTTAATAGAGATCAAGCTAAAATTAGTGCTTGGTGCAAATTATGGTGTATGAAATTGAATCTTAACAAAACTCAAAGTATGATTGTAATTAGGTCAAGGACAGTGGCTCCTCTATATCCGGATTTCAGTATTGACAATGTATCTTGAACTTTGTATGACTCTTTTAAAATTTTAGGTGTGATTCTCGACAGCAAATTTACTTTTGAAAAACACATTAGGTCTGTGTCTTCTTTAATTATACAAAAAATTGGCCTATTGAGGAAGTCTTTCAGACCAAACCTTATTCCTCAGTGAATTAGGAATAACTCCCCTTTAACCTCTTATCACTATTCCTTGTGTTACACTTAGTTCATGCCATATATCCTTATAGGGTTTACAATTTTCCTCTTTTCCACATAAGTCCCTACCTGTCATTAAACTCTCTAAAACCTTACTAAGTGCTGGGTCTCTTTTGGTACTGTGTGCTACATCTTTTGCAGTTATGGGTACATCATATACAGAAATTAACAGAACACTATCATCATACTCCTCTGGAGCTTTGTCTACGCGTAATCTGGATAAAGCATCTGCGTTACCCATGTTAGATGTTGGACGGTATTCTATATCATAGTGGTACACGGCTAACGTAATTGCCCAACGTTGTAGTCTTGCAGCTACCAACGTAGGTAAACTTGCTTTTGGACCCATTATTGCTAATAAAGGTTTATGATCTGTAACAAGTGTAGACCTTTTCCTACCATGAAGATACATATGGAATTTTTTAACTCCATAAACTAATGCTTAACCTTCCTTTTCTATTTGAGAGTAATTCCTTTCTGCCTTGTTCAATACTCTAGAAGTGAATGGAATTGCTTTTTCTGTTCCATCTGGAATTACATGAGATAATACTACACCTAAACCTATGTTTGATGCATCACATACTAATTTAAATGGTAAATCCATTTTATAATGTACTAGGAATGTAGGTGATGTTATTTCCTGTTTGATTCTTTCAAAAGATTCCTTACACTCTTTTGTCCACTTCCATTATACACCCTTATTCAACAAATTATACAACGGATGAGCAATTGTAGACAAATTCTGAATGAAATTCCCATAAAATGTTACTAAACCTAAAAATGATTTTAAATCCTTGACGTTTTCTGGCACTTTTGTTGATTGTAGAGCTTTAATCTTCTCTTTTGTTTTGTGAATACCTTTGCCATTTATTACAAAACCTAAGTATTCAACTGAATAAACTTCTAAAATACATTTGCTCTTATTTATTCTAATATTATGTTCCTTCAACTTCTTCAGAACTTTTTGCCATCCTTCTCTATGTTCTCTTGTGTGTTTACCAGCAATTAAAATATAATCTATAAAAATGAATACTCCTTGCATTCCTGAAAAAACTTATCCATAGTTTGTTGCCATATAGCTGGACTACTTGCAACTCCATAAGGTAATCTCTTTGGACTAAACAAACCTAATGATATATTTACTGTACATAATTCTTGTGAAGTTTCATCCATGGGAAGCTGTTGAAATGCTTGTCTTAAATCTATTTTAGAAAAAACACTGCATCCTGACATAATTGCAAACATGTCTTTCAGATTTGGTAAGGGATGTTGAGCTACTTGCAGTTGTGGATTCAACGTTACTTTGTAATCTCCACATAACCTAACCTATCCACTTTCCTTAACAATAGGAACCTTCATTTTCTAATCTCCTGATTTCTGTTTCTACTGCACTTTTCAATGCATACGGTACTGGTCTGGGAGCACAAAATCTAGGAGAACTGTCAGGTTTCAAAACCAAAATTGTCATCGCGTTCTTCACTGTACCTATTTCATCTTCAAATACGTCTTGAAACTCTGATATGATATTATCCACAGATATTTCATTTTTATATTCATTTTGTCTACCTGTAACCTTCAAAATACTAGGCCAATCTAAACCTAGCAAAGATTGTCCATTACCTTTTACTACTGTTAATGGCATTCTCTCTAATTTCTGTTCTTTGCACTGTACTTCTACATTCGAACCACCTATTACCTGAATATCAAAACCATTATAACCTTTCAAAACTTTATTTGT
>NC_090728.1:20720580-20738080 GCF_036898095.1 Palaemon carinicauda | reverse complement strand
CACATTGGCTTGAGAGATCTCATTTTAGTGGAACAGGCAACTTCAGCAATCTTTCATTCCCGAGAACGAGGAAAAAATGGCCCAACAAAAATTATAAATAAGGATCTTACTTAGATAACTTAAAAGTATGAAAAATTCAAGAAAATTTGAAAAACTATTTTATTAATATGACAGTTATACATACTTGGTCTATTCTTAGTCCTTACTTTATCCTTCAGTTTAAAGAGACATTCAAAACAAATGCTTAATGAATGTGTTCTTCGATACAGTTAAATATCTATAAATCTGTTAACTTTGGTGTTTGATTGGAAAGTAATATCAGCGTTTCTCCTCTAATTATGCCGCCATCAGAATAATCATCCTCGGCTTTTTGCCTTTTTGGTAAACTCTTCCTATACATATTCCTTTAAAAAAAACAGTGAGTAAAAATATCGTTATTCACTGTTTTATTGTGCATATAGTAACTTATTTTCGTCGGAAGCGGAATAAGCCACCTCAATTTCAGTTTAACAACATAATTTGTCACCCTATTATCTAAAGTTTTGTATTCCTTTTTATTGAAGTTATCCTACACAGAACTTTGCTCTCTAGTGGCAACTTTCTTCAATGTAGGTGTCATGTCAAATGGTGGCTTTGATTATTCACGACTGAATCATTTTAGTTATTGAAATGTTTATAGCTCTGATTATTTATAACTTGTTTCATAATAGTTGATATCTGTATTTTTTTGCGTAGTATCATATAAAATGTATCCTCATGCAAGGTAAAAGTGGAACAAACATTCATAATTCAATCAAGAAGTTAGATATTGCTATAGGTCCTAGAACGCAGCATATACTGTAGTATAAACGTAAAATTCAGCACGAACTTACTCACGGCAGTCAAGTTACGCTCCTGGGTGGTTCTGTCATTGCTTATCCTACTTTATATCACCATTGTTGGTCTTTTTAGTTCCTCTGCTGACCAAGATAGGCCATCATTCTGCAGTTTGTAGAAAACTGCGATGTTTGTAAATGAAGGTGTAACTTATAAATGATACATTCTCTTCAAATGCAAGAACTCATTCTCCCCCAATGTGTCGGTTGACTCCTACAAACTGTTTTTTTTTTTTTTTGCGACGTGGGGTCGTGCCACCTCGTCAAACACCTAGTGGCAGCTCGTGACAAGACCTCACAAGAAAATAGCAGGATAGGCTATGCTACGTCGTACACACACCTCGTAGGATGTCGCCCGTGTTTGTGTCATTCCGTGCTACCTCCCGCCATCCGCGATACCTTGCGACATTTTGCGAGCTGTGTTTACCTCATCTGGTGAGCAGTTGCACACAGCCAATCACGTCTGGCCAGGTCGTCTAAGATGATGATGTTTAGACGACGTTTTGAACGTTGATTAGTTTAAGTGTGGTTGGAGCTCGAAATACCGAGCGTTGATTGGTTGATAGCAGTGCGTGGGTGGCATATAGAGGGTTGCTAGCTCTAGCATCAATCAATCATAGCCCAGCAAATGTAAAAATACTTCTAATACCTCTACAATGCCTCGGCAGATCACCAAACAGTCCAAAGAGTCCCAACAGACCTAGCCGTACCCCAAGGAACCAGAGATGCCTCATTCTCCGGTGGTCCAGGAGACGGAGTTTGCTGATGTTCCTGTTGTAGCAGGACCTAGTGGACTACAGGAACCACAAAAAATCGGTATGGGCCCAGCAAGAGGGACATACCAGACTACCCCTTCACAAATTTCCAAATTTTGAAATAGCTGAGTTTCTCAAAAAATCATCCACCTCTCTATGACAAGCGGTTCAAGCAGTGGTGCAATCCCAGACTGAAGGAGACCATGTGGACCGAGCTTGCTGCAACCTTTCCCGACTGTACTTTCCTGCAAGTGGGGAAGTTGTTTGAAAAGAAAAGGACAGATTTCAGGAAAATAGAGAAGAAGGAGACCAAAAGTGGTGCCCTAGCAAGAAGAAGGACACCACGAGAGGAGTTTTTAGGAGGATACATAGCCCACAAGAACACACAATCGAGTGACAGGTTTTCTCCTACTTAGCAAAGGGGCAGTTCAGATATAAATATCAACGAAGCTCCAAGTGAGATATCTGGTTTGTCTACTGCGTCAATCATCAGGAAAAGGAACCTGAAGAGGATGAGCCAGTCCTCAGAGACAGTAGCCTCCAATGCAAGAGAAGAGCAGACGGGATCTGGAAACACCACCAAGGAGCTCCTGCAGAAGGGCAATATGCTGACGCAAAAGAAAGAGGTTGAAGGACCTTTGGCCGAGATCCAGTACTTTGCAACATACCTGTGTTCACGACTAAGAAGAGTGTCCTCCGTGAACTTTAAGGTTTTGTTCGGGAAGATGATGGAGATGGTGGCAGCCCTGGAGAAACCACCTGAAGGGATATCTTCCATCCAAAATCCTGGGCAAATCCTATCTCCTCTGATAGGAACACCAAACCATAACCTCTACATTGGCAAAAACCAGAGGGAGTCCAGGCAGTTGTGGTGTCCCCTCCTAAAATCAGGGCAATATTCCAGCCAACACAGTACCCAGCAAAAACAGTTTGTGCAACATCCATACCAGCAACAACAAACAACGTTTTACATAACGATGCAACACCCACTCCCACCACAGCAACAAGTTTGCACGCCAAGTATTGCAACGCCATTCCCATCTCCAATACCTGAATGCACTACCTTGCCGAATACTCCTGTTTCCCGATTTTCAGCTGCCATCCCCTAGCATCTTTAGCCTTTCGATCCCCAACGTTGTGTCTGCGGCAATGGAGCTGATGATCACATCCCCCAGCCTGGACACCCCAAAGAATGTGTCGAGGGAAGAGAGCGAGACTACGATTGAATAGTATGTCACCTTTTTTATAGATAACAATATTCTCTATCAATCAATTTTTTGTAATCGCATATATTTTTATGGAAATGATAGATATGTTTATATATATGATAAAGTAATTATATCTTGAAAAGACGTGAAATTTTAAAATAAAATTAAAATGAGACCTAAAAAAAACATGAAAATTATTAATCAAACTTACCTTGGAATGCCAATGAAAATCAGTAAATAGAAATATACGATGAGAATCACTATGTTAAAATGTACAGTGAAAAGCAAAATTTTTCATTTACGGAATAAACAATAAATAGCATTAACAAACATAATAACTAATCTTGCATTTTTTATAGATAACAATATTTCTCTCAAACATAATCTTTTATAATGACATATATTTTTCTATAGATTATACATAATTATATGTAAAAGATAAAAAAAAAATACTGTATCTTGAAAAGAACTGAAAATTGAAAATAAAATGAGAAAAAGAGACCTTAAAAACATGAAATCTATTTACCAAACTTATCTTGTTAAGCCAATGAATATCAGTAAATAGAAATATACAATGAATGATTACTTGAAATGTGCAATGAAAACAACAGTTTAATTACATGAGGATTTAATACAGAAATAGCTTAACAACCACATAAAAAGAAATCTTAGTATGAAATGACAAATGAAAAACTAGAAAACACATTAAATTCATCAACAAAACATTTCTTGCTAAGTCAATGAAAAGAAGTACATTTAAATAAAAAGAAAATAGGAAACACTCTACAGTAGATATACATTTGAAAAATATCAGAGTTGAAATGTATAAGGAAAATCCCTTTATTAACATAATCTCTCTTGCTAAGTCAATGATTAGCAGTAATAAGCAGGAAATTGAAATATACAGAGAATAACAAAAATATATACAATTAAAGTCATAAAGTTGAAATGTAAAATGAAAGTCACTATGTTAAAATGTATAATGAAAAACAGAAAATTTTATTATATAAGTAATGTTTAATAAATAGCATTACCAAACATATAAAAAGAAATCTTATTTTGAAATATGAAATGAAAAACACGAAACCACACTAAACATTTATTAACAAAATTATAAATCAAGGATAAGCAGTGATAAGTATTAAATTGAAATAAAAAGAGAATAGCAAAAATATATACATTGAAATAACAAAGTAGAAATGCTCAATGAAAATCACTATGTTAAAATGTACAATGAAAAGCACCAAGTTTTATTGTATAAGGAATGTTTAATAATTAGCATTACCAAACTCATACAAAGAAATCTTATTTTGAAATTAAAGATGAATGACTTGAAAACACATTATACATTTATTAACAAAATCATAAGTCAATAATAAGCAATGATAAACAGTAAATTGAAATAAAAAGAGAATAGCAAAAAGATATACAATTAAAATCTCATAGTTGAAATGTACAATGATATGAAATTTAGGCTTAAAAAATTTCAATTCAGGAAAAGATATTTTATATACATTTAAGGCATCTTTTCTGTTGGTCTTCCTCTGGGATAGACAAGTCTCTCTCGCCAAGGTACTGCTCCTGCTTTTGAAGAGTAGTAGTAGGTCAGGTAATCTCGGACTGCCTTGATTGCCCAGAGTAGTTTGATCCCTTTTGACGCATTAGTTGCTTCCTCCAAGTTCCAGGCAGTATGTTGTTTTTAATATCTTCGCGGTCGACGTTGTTGGGAGCAAAGGGACAGTGGTAGAGAATGAGATTGTGCAAGATACATCCACACATGGTTATCACCTGCACTACTCTATGACCCTGTTGTATGGTGGTGCCAAAGATTTGGAATCTCATTTGGAGAATACCAAATGAGTTCTCCATGACAAGATGAGAGCAAGACAAAATGTAGCTGTAGAATTTCTCATGGTGAACCAGGGATGAGTGGGAGTATGGTTTTATCAGCGTCGTCTTAAGGGCGAAGGCATCATCTGCTATTATGTGGAAAGTGACTGGAGTGTCATCATTCGATAGAGTGCTCGATGGCATGATGAAGCTTACACTCGATCCAGGTTCCTCCATCACCACCACCTCCTTTAGCACCTACGTCAACGTACAGGAACTTGTACTTTGCATCTGCTACGTACATAAGTATTATCCTGTGGAATTTCTTGTAGTCATGGTATAGTGATCCTCCTTTCCTGGGCTTCTTTATGGTGACATGCTTCCCATCAAGGGCTCCAACACAATTATGGAGTTCCACTAATTTGCGAATACTTCGCCGACTGTCTTCAACTCCTCCAGTGTTTTGGGGCACTTCAGGAATCCATGTTGGCTATGCACACTTCAGCCACAAATCTGTCAATAGCACTATTGGACACTCTGAAATTATATTGCAGACTTATATAGGAATCCCCACTTGCCAGGAAGCAGAGGGTGACAGTCAACTTCAATCACACTGTTAGAGGATTTCTGATTCTCCTTTGTTTCATGGTGAGCATTGGAGAAATGCAGTCAACCATCTCCACAAACAACCCAGGTTCAATCCAGACGAAATTCTTGTACCCACTAGGGTCTTCTCGGTGTAGTTCTTGTAGCAGCTGGTCAAAATATTCATGCAATAATCTCATTGTCAGCCATTCCTGACACCACATCGTTCTTCTTACTCTTCTTCTTCTTTCTTGTTGAGGTGCTTCCTCTGGTCGTTCTTCGGTATAGTTTTCAAGGATATAGGCAGCAGTTACATTAGGAATACTGGCAATCCTGTCTGCCTTCCGTATTTTGTTGTACTCTTGATCCATCCTCTATGGTGGTCAGTAAAGTAGTGACTTCCAAAGGTAGCTTGGGTACTATTTTTGTGACACTTCATGACACCTGCAGTTACCTTGCAAACCTCGTGGTACCTCGCAGGTACCTAGCTATGTACCTCGCAACACTTCGTCATTATGTCGCAAAAGCTCATAAACACTTCACCTCACCTTGGTTCACCTCGTAAGGAAACACTGCATCCACCTCGGGGCACAGTGCAAGACATTGCATACTTATGTCACGACGTTGACAAAAATATAGGTGTTTTCACCTACGAGGTGGTAAGACCCCACGTCGCAAGAAAAAAGTGATAGGTGTAAACCAACCTTACCCATCTTTTTAACATTTCTTGTTGATCATTTCACTCACTTTATTCAATATTCAATCGGTTCTTCTCGATAATTTGTCATTTTTCATATGCACTTTGTCTTGCTTTTTTTGCTAGATCTTAATATATAGATGATTATCAGAAAATCTTCATGGAAATTCCCTCCTCAAACAAAATTCATTATTGTACTTATCTCTAATCTGTTATCGTGGACCTATTTCATTTATGCTCCAACCTATCCATATTTGTTGCCTATTTTTGCCTCTCCTTACATTTAAGATAGTCTAACATCTAATTAGTTTTATTGACGAAACATGCTTATGGTTATAGAGATAACAATCTTTGCTAAAAAGTGTTTAACTTTGATCATCATCAACCTCTTGTATCTAAAATTAGATATTTTATTTTTTCCACATCAATTATGTCTTGAAATACTTTCTCTGAAAAATTTCAGCTTTCATTATATATTTTTTTCATATTCTTCTAATATAATATATATAAGAAGGTTGTTACACGTTTGAAAATCGTAACTTAGTTACCAATAGAACCTCACTGATTAACTATATAATTAGAATATTTCTCGGACATCAGTCATTTTCTTTAACAAAACGTGAGATTTTGTTTAGATTCACCTTAGTAATCATTGTTCAACTGGGATAATGCTTGGTTTTTGCTCATTCTTATTATTTTTTTCAATATTTTTTACTATTTCCAAATTCCAGTCATGAATGCCCATAACTGAATCCTCAAATAAGATCAATGAGCTAATTTGAAAATAAATTAATATATTTATATAAGAAAGATCAATATTTCATAGCAGCTACTTTTAGATCTTCCAGATATATGTAACATTCAATTTCCTTCTGCTTATCTATATAGAAGCAGTTATTTTCTCTATTTCAGAAGCAAATGTGTTTATCGAGGATAACTGTTTGATATTGATAAGCTTCCAACTATTTTTTTTAATTTGAAATAAGATTTTCATAGTATCAACACAGTGGTTACCACCATGGCAGAAATTGTTTAGGCATATAATGATGGTATTATGGTCAAATTAATAATAATAATAATAATAATAATAATAATAATAATAATAATAATAATAATAATAATAATAATTTTTATATTATTGTTATCATTAATATAATCATCATCATCATCATCATCATCATTATTATTATTATTATTATTATTATTATTATTATTATTAGCAAAGCTGCAACCATAGTTGGGAAAGCAGGATGGTGTATGCCCATGGGATCTAGCAGTTAAAAATAGCCCAGTGTGGATGGAAATAAGGAAATAAGTTAACCATATGAGAAGTAATGAATATACTGTATATTATCGCAGAGCCAACTATAAAGAGAGACTTATATCAGCCTGTTAAACATTACAACATTAGTGGAAAGTTTGAAATTTTGAAGCTTCAGCGATTCAACTGCCTGATTATGAAGCTCACTCCGCAGTTTGGTCACAGCTAAAATAAAACTTCCAGGATACTGAGCCCTCGCTACTTCGCGGTTCGACCATCGCGGATTCACCACTTCGCGGATTTTTTTCATAACCCATGTATATACATATATTGCGGATTTTCCGGAAATTTCGAAAATACCGCGATGTTACCGATGGTGCGAAATTGGAGAAAGTAAGGAAAATTGAATCATGATTGATTTTCAATAAAAATGAAACTTTGAGGTGCAACAAAGATATCATTTGTTAGAGAGATAGAGAGAGGTAAGGAATGGGAGGTAGTGAAAAGTAGCCCAGAGAGAGAGAGAGAGAGGTAGAGAGGTAGAGAGAGAGAGAGGTAGAGAGAGAGAGAGAGAGAGAGAGAGAGAGAGAGAGAGAGAGAGAGAGAGAGAGAGAGTTTAAATGTAATACTGTAAACAAAAAAAATTGATAGGTTATAACACATTGGTGCTTATGTAATATCAACTGTATACTGTAGACGGTTTGAATAAGTTAAGAAATTGTATAAACGATACTTTGTTAGTGTATTCGTACACTCTCGAGCGGCAGCTAGATGTCAGCTGATCTAATCACAGCCAAAAGTAAAACAAAAAGAAGTCAACAATACTCGATTTTTAAAACACACCCGAAATTTAAAAACAAAAGTACACGCTTTCTTAATGTGCAATTAACTATTTAAAGAGTAGCAATTTTCTAGAATAAGATGATGTTTCCCAAAAAATAGTGGTTTGCTGATGAAATCGGATGCCGTATTTTTAGCTATGATTGAAATGGATGTAGACTCGGCATAATTTTTTCGTTTCGTATTTAATTGACACTAAGAAAATTAATTTTAGTTTCTTCATCTAAATGTAAGTATTGTATAACACGAAGTGAGAGAGAGAGAGAGAGAGAGAGAGAGAGAGAGAGAGAGAGAGAGAGAGAGAGAGAGAGAGAGTGAGTCAGCTGTTGTAATCAAATGGCGTGTTTTTGTTTCGTGAGAATTTCATCGCCACGACTATAACAACAACATACTGTACTGAACTTTACAGTATTATACAGACTACTGTAATATGATAAAGTAAAATATTTGTAATCTATTTTATATGAAATGGGGCTTTTTTTTTTGTTTAAAATTTACATTTACGTATGTAAAACAACTCTCTCTCTCTCTCTCTCTCTCTCTCTCTCTCTCTCTCTCTCTCTCTCTCTCTCTCTCTCTCTCTCGTAAATTGTTTTCCTGCTTTGCTACGTATGTATGATTTTATATAGATACGGTAAATAATATTTGTAATAACATTTTATAAAACCTTTTACTGTAATATCATTATTTATCACTTTCATCATGCACGTTAAATGCCTTCGTTTGTTTACTGAGCGTACTTTATGACGCCGTCGTTTCAGGCGGCGTCATAAAGAAAAACATTTCATTTGAAAGTCCTAAGAAAAATTAAGTAAAACATTGGTAATAACAAAATCAACATACTGTACTGAATAATCAATATAATCGATGCAAATACTAACCTATACACAGATGTGTAAATGCGTTTGTTTCTTCATTATGATCAGAGATAAACGTAAACAAAACATTGGTTGCCATTTTTTTATCATGCTTTTTGGCGTGTTTAGGAAACACATGATATAAAATCACCTTTAATATTTGTGACTGTTTTAGTTTAGGATACTGTAGTACATGCATTAAGTGTTCTGTACATTAAAGGGTAGTTTGTTAACAGTACTACGTACAAGGGAAGGTTTTAAAAGTCTTAATATACATGTTAAATAAATAGGTAAATATGGTGTCACTACTTCGCGGATTTTCACCTATCGCGGTCGCGTCTGGAACCTATCTACCGCGATAAACGAGGGTTCACTTTACTGTTGAGACTTATGTTGGAGAAAGCATAACTGTTAGGATTAACTATATCTACTTCAACGTACAGGATGAGACAGTCTGGGAAAATATGAATTCAAAGGATGGTCAGAATTATGAAAAATATTAAGCAACATACATAACGAACTAATTGAAGGACGGTGCCTGAGATTAATATCTAGATGACGAATAAGAAATTCAATAGCCAATAATTTTTTGTTTAACCAATTATGATGGGAGTCAAAATCTGAAGACCAGACAGGAGGACAATACTCGAAACAAGGTAAAATGAAAGAATTAAAACATTTCTCCAGAAAAGATTGACCAGTCACTCGATTACTTCACCATTTACACCTATTTTGCAAAATGTCGTTTTCTGGATATTAATTTATCTCAATCTTCAGTATTGTTTTTTCTCTTTTTTTCTCCTTCGTCTTGATATCAAGTTATAAGAAAAGTTCCATACCTAATCAGCAGATCTCACCATCAATATGTTTTCTTCCTTCGGAAGGGCTCTGTAGATGGTCCACTCTGATTAGTTTGGTTTCATCGATTGGCAATATCTAAGAAAATTAAAGATTCTTGTTGCAACTGGAAGAAAAAATGGTCGTACCTAGCCTTATAGCTGCTGACTCCTTCCTCTTTGAAAATACTTACTTCTATAACTGAGGTTTTTTTTATTACTAATAAAAAAAAGTTTCTGGATAATTTTTTTCTTTTCGATTTCATTTTGGAGAAAACTTTATTTTACCGAATGAGGGAATCAAAAGAGAGTGATGATGACCTTACCATTACTCTTAGTGCATTTAGTATTATTCAGATAGTTTTTTTTCTTTCTTTTTTTTTACTTTGACTTCGAAATAAAGTTGTTAACGTCTAGAAATGTTAGCAGAGAAAAAATACTGGATTAAAATCCACAATTGTCCTCATCACAATAAATCATGCATACCTTTACATGTTCATTAACCAGTTTCATTAAAGTGTATGAGTTACACCTTCATTTAATGGAATAAGACATTTCACTCCATGTAAGGCAAGTGGACGATGAAATATGACGAGAAATTTTCTCAAAGATAAATTAGACGAATTTTCCTTTACCTTCCGTCAAGGGCTTTTATGACACATAAACATTCTCGCTTATTGAAGCCCATTAATTGATTTGGACATTCATCAACGTGTAAAGAAATGTTTTGCAGAATGGATGGCTATTAAATATGTAAAGGAAAAAAATGTCTAGTATATATTATACAATTTTGCTGATATTGGTATTGGAAGGTTAATTTGTTTCACCTATCTTCCAAACAATGCTTGTGATATATGCTGTAAAAAGATAAATCCCTTATGACGTGGATGTTATTTTTATTTTTTATTAACCATTTAGAATTTCGATGTTTATTGTTTGAAATGATTAATCATTCAGATAAATCTTTCAAAAAGTTATATATTGTGTGATAGGTTTTATGTTTGAAAGATATGAAATGAAATTTGAAATAAATCTATAGAATATAACATTCATAATGTACCACCTTACAAAGACAATTTAACTAATATGAAGAGCCGAGTTCTACAATGCACTAAAAAGCTACCAGTGCTTTTCTTTTATATGCTGTGGTGGAATTGATCGGCACTACGTCCTTGAGGACTGGTACTTAAGGCCCTAAGAAAAAGGAATAAATTTTAACCCCACTATCAAAAGTGGTTTCACTAAACACAACATCCCGTCTATCGCCACCTATCTTCTAACATGCACAGCCTTGGTCCTCTAACTTCAGTGAATCAGTAACGAAGGATATCGAAGCACTAATTTCCAGATTACCGTGGATATACCTGTGGTGGAAAGGGATACTTGATTGTATTATTCCTATTTACTCAATCACTTTTACAAAGAGTAAGTAAAGGTGCATGGATGAATGACTTATTATCTTAGTTCCTTTAGGTACAAACAATTTAAATAAGTCGAAATAGATTTAGTCTTCTTCACGGCCATTCAGCTGGTTTTTACTTGACACAATAGTTTTATAGTGGTAGTAGAAGCGGATTTGGTTTCTTCTTCAGGGCAGTTAAACTTCTTCTTGCATGTTACACTGTTTCTCAGTAGTGCTCGGTACAGTTGTATACTGTATATATCTATATATCTATATATCTATATATCTATATATCTATATATCTATATATCTATATATCTATATATCTATATATCTATATATCTATATATCTATATATCTATATATATATATATATATATATATATATATATATATATATATATATATATATATATATCTATAGATATATATATCTATAGATATATATATATATATATATATATATATATATATATATATATATATATATCTCTATATATATATATCTATAGATATATATATATATATCTATAGATATATATATATATATATATATATATATATATATATATATATATATATATATATTGTCACGTTCCTCATATTCTCATTTCCAGATTTAAAACCTTCTTCCGAGGAATGCGAACTGTACCCTGAATGGCCCCAATGTTCTTACCACTTCAGTTCTTAATTTGTTCGTCAACAGCTACTGTAGATAAGTGATGCAACACCAATGGGAAAAGACACTCAAGAATGAATAGTAATACATTTATAAACAGCTTAAGTATAAACTAAAATAACACTTTACACTTTGGTTTGTTAAACCAGACTGCTCTAGATTTAAACAAATGGGAAAAAGTAAACTTATATGCCTAATCAAGGATTATGTACAATATATACAATTTATTACCGATTTAGCGAAAACTAGATGGCGCTGGAGCATTTGCTTAGCGATGGCTAGATGGCGCTGGAGCGTTTGCTTAGCGATGGCTATATGGCGCTGGAGCGTTTGCTTAGCGATGGCTAGATGGCGCTGGAGCGTTTGCTTAGCGATGGCTAGATGGCGCTGGAGCGTTTGCTTAGCGATGGCTAGATGGCGCTGGTGCAACAGAGAAGTAGTCAAAATAATATTTTCGTAATATTCCCCCTTGGTTAGAGACTGCTTATCTGTTGAAAAATACAATGTATGAACTTTTATTCTAGACTCAAAGTACTTTCTCTTTCATTCGAGACATGGCATCTGCAATAGTATTAGCGGTTCCAGGTATCCTCACTACTTTAACATTTGATGACGAAAGGATATATGACCATCTAAGTAATTTAAGATTGGACAGCCTAGCTTTCTCCAAAAACCAAAGTGGTAAGTGGTCAGAAAATATGATAGTTTCTTTCTGTCCCTCAATGTATGGTTTAAAGTGAAGTATGGCAGAAACTATGCTATATAACTCCTTCTCTATGGTAGGCCAGTTTAACTGTGATCCAGTGAAGCGTCCCGAGTGGTAAGCCACAGAAAAAGTTGATGCAAGTGAGGCAGGGTGTTGTCATTCTTGCCAATATTCTGCGGTAACACGCTACCATGTCCATAATTACTGGCATCTACTTGAAGATAAAAAGGTTTATCAAACTTTGGTGCTCAAAAAATAGGATAAGATGACATTAATAATTTCAGTTGGGGAAAAATTTCTTTATGCTTATTAGTCCATTCAATTTTTTTCTTGCTCGAGGTAAGTTCAAACAATGGCCCCGTAATACTAGAATAATTTGGACAAAACTTCTTATAGTATCCAGTCATACCCAAAAATGTATGTAAAAACTTTTTGTCATGGGGTGTTGGATACACCATTATAGATCTTATATTAACCTCTCTAGGCAATACCTTACCACTACCTACTTCGTGACCGAAGTAAGTTACAGTAGCCTTACAGAAGTTACTCTTAGAAAGATTTATGGTAAGATTAACTGCTTTTAATCTTCTAAAAACTTCTTCCAGGAGTTGGAGATGTTTTTCCCAAGAGGAGGTTGCTATCAGAATGTCGTCTAAATATGCATATACTCCTTCAAGTCCTTGAGTCACTGTCTGGATCATCTTCTGGAAAGTAGATGGGGCGTTACACATTCCAAATGGCAATACATTGTATGAAAAGAGTCCAAAAGGCACTATAAAACTCGAAATATCTTTAGCTCTCTCTGTTAGTTGAATTTGATAATATCCTTTCATAAGGTCAATCTGAGTTAAGTATCTAGCATCACTAATGGCATCTATGATATCTACTATTCTAGGTAATGGATAAGAGTCTTTAAGGGTAACTGCGTTTACTTTCCTATAATCTGTGCACATCCGATATTTGCCATTGGGCTTCTTCACCAACAAGCAAGGAGAGGCCCACGGAGAGGAACTTGGCAAAACCAGATTGTTTGCCAGTAGATAATCCACTTCCTCTTTCAGAATAGCCAGTCTGTCTTTAGAAACTCCGTAGTAGGACTGTCTTATAGCTTGCACATCAGTTTGGATAGCAACATCATGTTTCACAATTGTACATTTTCCAGGAGTATCCGAACACAGATCGTTATATTGCTGGATAAGTTCTACCATTTGTTTCTTTTTGTCATCTGCCTCAAGATCCAGGTAGGAAGGGAGGGACTGTAGGATTTGCGAGTTCTCAGAGTCCTTCCATGACATCACAATTTCATCCGATAAGGATTTTTCTGCAACAGAATTGTTATCAGATTCCATTAGGGGTAGAGACTGTACAACAGCAAGGTTACATACTTCCTTTGATGGCGATCTTACATAAGGTTTCAAAAGATTTTCATGGACTACCCGAGAAGATTGTCTTTTATCTGGAGTCTTAATCAGGTAGTTAACTTTAGAAATTCGTTTAGCAATTACATAAGGTCCTATGAATTTCTCACGTAATGAATTACCAGGAATGGGATGATACACTAATACCTCATCACCAACATTAAAGCTTCTTACCTTTGCTTTCTTATCATACAGATGTTTCATACCTTCCTGTGCCATTTGCAGATTACTTTGAGCAAATTGCAGAAGCTTACTCAATCTCAGATTCAGTGAAGCAAGATATTTCAATGCATCAAACACTTCTCCCTTTCTATCACCCTGAAGAATTTTCTCCTTTATAGAAGTGAGTATGGTGCGTGGTCTTCGTCCAAACATAAGTTCGAAAGCACTGATGTTAGTAGATTCATTGCGAGCACTACGCAATACATACATTAATAGGTCTAGATCTTCAACCCAGTCCTTTCCGTCTCGAAGATATACTTCCTTAGTAAAGCTTTCATTGTCTGATGAAATCTCTCTAGGGCTCCATTGGTCTGAGGATGGTAAGCTGAGGCCAGAACATGATTAATTCTAAACAGTGTCAATGTATCTCTAAAAACCTTACTGGTAAAATTTGTTCCACGATCACATTGTATCTCTTTTGGAAAACCAAAGATAGTAAAAACATTTAGCAATTGTTTAACAATTGTTTTTGATGCTATAATACGTATTGGAATGGCAATAGGGAACCTAGTAGTGGGACATAGTATAGACAGTATATACTCATTTCCTTTACTAGTTCTATTTAAGGGACCTACACAATCTATAATAACTTTATCAAAAGGAACTTTTGGTACAGTAACAGGTATTAATGGTGCTGGAGGAACAGACTGATTGGGTTTACCTACCAGTTGACATGTCGAGCAAGCGTTTACAAAGTTTCTTACATCCTTTTCCATACCTAACCAATAAAAATCTTCTGCCAGTCGCTGATAGGTTTTGGTGATACCTAAGTGACTATCCACCGAGTGTGCAATCTCTAGAAGGGCTTTGCGGTGCAACTCCGGAACCACCAGTTGCTGTTTGTCCCCCCAATCGTCTTCATACTGCAGTTTAGGAGAACGAAAATGTCGTAGAAGGATTCCCCTTTCCTTATAAAAGTAAGGAGACTTCTGATCCTTCTCTGGTTGATCGATCACCTTCCCAAATAATGACTGTAAAGATTCATCTTCAAGTTGGTCATTAGCAAATTTATTAGGAGTAATATCTAGTAGTTTAATAGCATTTTCAACCTGTTCAGAAGCACAATTTGAAAGATTAAGGTCAGGATTATTAGTAGTTGTTCTTTTAGACCTGGTTACCACCTGACATTGTTTTTCATTAACCTCGGGAAAGGTGATTAGTAAATTGCTAAAAACTGTCCCGTGGGCCAAGTCATTGCCAATCAACACATCAATATCCCTGCATGGAGATTCCTTTTCATTTAAGGCTACTTCTACTGATCCGTCATAGTACGGGCATTTCATTTGTATAGTTACCAATGGAAACACAGTTTCATGTGACAAATCCGAGACTGCTACATACCGGCCTGTATCCTTTGCTAATCGTTGAAGTTTTGGGCTTATGAAAGTTTGCGAAGAAGCAGTATCACGCAACATAGTAACCGTTTCATACCCAACAGTTCCTTTGCATTTGAATATATCAAAATCAGTCTCACTTTCTACACAAAACATAACTTTCTTACCTCCAGGTGAAGTTACGTTAGAGGCCGGATGTCCTGTATTCGGAGAAGTGTGTTTGCTTGGAAAATTCTCCAAAGCTTTAGCTTTTTGCCGAGATTGAGCTACCTTGCATTGAGGCTTATCGCAGTCTTGGATCAAATGGCCAGTAGTCCTGCAAAAAGTACAGTAAATATCTACATTATCATTTTTAGACTGACCCGAGACTGTATTTACCAGTTTAGTCTTGTGAATAAGAAAATACTCATCTGCCAATATTGCTGCTTTCTTAGGATCCTTTTCTTGTCTTTCTTTAATGTACATTGATATGTTAGCTGGAATTTTCCGAAGGAACTCTTCCAAAACAATTAGTTCTTTAATCTTTTCAAAGGAAGTAACATTTTCTTTATCAATCCATTTCTCTAACAGTTTACCTTTTAAAGTGAAAAATTTCAAGAAAGTTTGCCCAACACCTTTATTTGAATTTCTGAAATTTTGCCTATAACCCTCTGGAGTAATACTGTAGGCATCTAACACAGCTTTCTTTAAGATTTTGTAATTTCTTTATGTAATCATTTGAGCACAAATTGAAGCTGCCTTACCTTTAAAGGAAGTCCTAATTAGTAACACCCATTCAGTCTTAGGCCATTTTAATGAAGCGGCGGTATTTTCAAAAATTGAAAAGAAGTTCTCTGGGTCCTGTTCATTAAAGATGGGAATCAATTTCCTGGCTCTAAACACGTCAAATTGCTCTGGAAAATCTTTCTCTGCTTTCCTTTCACTTAGCCTTATTTCTACCAATTGTCGTTCTAGTTCCAGTTTTTTCTTATTATCAATTTCTTTTTCAATTTCTAAATTGTTTAGACGAATCTGCTCGGCTTGTCTTAAACTTTCTAACTGAACCATTTCGACTTCAATCTTCATTCTCTCTCTCTCTTTCATGATCTCTAGTGAAGCTCTTTCTTTAGCTATTTCAGCTTCAGCCTTCTCTAGTGAAGCTCTTTCTTTAGCTATTTCAGCTTCAGCCTTTGCTCTCTCTAACTCTATCAATAACTTAAAGGTCTCAGCTGTGGGTTGAGGAGCTTTCTCCAATGCTAAAGGCCATACTTTTTTTGCTTCTTCCTCTGATATATAACCCTTATCGACTAACTTTGTCAATACCAGTCCCAGAATCTCTTTCTTAACTGCACCTGCAGGAACAACAACATCATGGTCTTCCGCAAGTTTCAGTAACTCCGCCTTTTTAGCATACCTCAACGCTCCTAAATGTTCTTCAGGGTCTGCTGCAAAATCTAATGCATTAAGTGACATATTGGCAATTATGATATACACCTATCTTCAGCACATTTATGGTACAGTTTTGATATCCACAAAACAATACAAAACATTCAATAGCAAATAAACATTCAAAAATACGTTAACATGTAACTATAAAGTAACCAATAGAAAAGATTTGTGATATAGAGTTGGAAGTTTGATAAGGGTTAGCTACTCCCTAGTGAAGAACTTCCATCAAATATCACTACAAAAATGAAGGCTTATTTGCCTTTGTGGCTTTCAAAAGCCAATGGAAGTGACCCAGATCAATACTAGGATGGCCCAAAAGAAGCCGTGATACCTCATAAAAAATGCTTAAATGGGTACGTATCTCTAGTATGCTAGTGAACACTTAAGATATTTAGCATAGCTTAAATACCTAATAATTTGATGAGCCTGGCTTACCCAAATACTGTATGTGGTCCTCCCGCTGGTGCCACAATCACTCACCCACAATAACCGTTGATACACAAATTACAATATGTTACTCAAGGTGGTCTAATACTGTTTAAGGATTTTCACAGCATAGCTTGAATT
>NC_090728.1:20710580-20713080 GCF_036898095.1 Palaemon carinicauda | reverse complement strand
CTTCAAACATAGTTCATATTAGATACTATGGAAATCCACGCCAATTAATACATATCAAGGTCATGGTCAAATCTAAGGTCAAGGTCATGCAAAAGGTCAAATTCCGGTCATCAACCACACGGCCACAATTTGACTCGTAATTTAATGGAAATTACAGGGAGTTTCAACTTTTTCTGTAAAGAGCTTAAAATGATTAAATTTTGGAAATTCAAAGGTCAAGGTCACAGATGAGCAATATGTCCATATCATGCAATCAGCCATAGGTTAGGACATCCTTGTACAGACACTTCAATCTTGCTTCATATTTCAGTGTGTGAAAATACACACCTATTAAATCACACACACACACACACACACACACACACACACACATATATATATATATATATATATATATATATATATATATATATATATATATATATATATATATATATATATATATATAAGTATGGAGACAGGAGCAATTACTCAAGCATAAACATACTGGAGTAGGGAGACGCGTTCTGTTTTTTCATTCATTTATTTGCGCCGACGTTTCGTATCAGCTTGATACATTTTCCAGGCTGAAACAATTACAAGTTAATTGTGTATGAGTAAAAAGATACACACAACGTTTACCAACACCAAAATTAAAAAGCTTTTTAATAAATTAAGAATAAAAACAAAGTAAAAACAGAAACACAGAATAACAGTGAAAGGGCTTGGAGCGAATATAGAGAAAAAAATTTAATTCAATAATAATTATAATAATAATAGTAATAGAAAGATATATAATAATAATAATAATAATAATAATAATAATAATAATAATAATAATAAAACGAACAAGACACCTACCCACAGCGGTAGCGTAAGGAGAACTGACATGAAAAATTGTTATGGAAGGGAGTGTAAACAAAACAACAGGTAATTAGGCAATAAACAATTGGGTGGAAGACGACTGGTGGTTAAGAGAAGGTACAGTTAGCTTAATCATTATTGATTCAAGGGTGGTTAGTTCGTCTATATGTCGGGTTTTTCCTATTATATTAAAATGACTGGTATCTATGTGTGTTTTGCAACTTTTACTGTGATTTCTTATGTTAGATTGTTCTGGATTTGATAGTCGACAACCCGTTCTATAGCTAATTCCCTGATGAGAGGAAATTCAGACTTTTAGCAGCCTCCTGGTGCAACTGATGTAAGTGCCAAGATCACATCTGGGACAATTATACTTATAAACGACACCGGAGGCAAACAGGGGGCTGATCTTATCCTTGACTTGGAAGAGTGAGCCGATAGTTCGGGGGTTTATGGGAATTAGTTTTAAATTAAAGGCAGGCAATTGCTCACTGAATAGGTTAATGCATTTTTTCCTAAATTTATTATTATGGAGAAAGGGAAATCTAGCAAACATACGGAGCTTGGGGACATTGTGGACTATTGGGGTTGGATTGAATTTCAGATTAAGTAGCTTATTAAGGGATCTATGAAAAATTGCTGGAGGGAAATAATTATCCTTAAAGTAATCGGCAAGGAAAGTCACTTCAGTATGAAAGGTAGACCAGCTTGATGTCATATTAATGATGTCAGATTAATGGCTCTATGGAGGAGAGTTGACACGGAATTCAGTTTAAAGTTAAAAAAACATGAGCTATAAAAATTGGTCCCCAGGCCAGTAAAGGTGCTCTTTCTATAAATACCAGTATGAAAGCCAGACTCGTCCTTGGATATCCTCACATCAAGGAACGGAAGTGAATTCTGTGTCTCTGTTCCAACCGTAAATCTAATGTTGTGGTGTTGGTTGTTTAAGAACTCAAGAAAGGTATCAGCATGGTAATTACATCTGAACAAGGCGAAATTGTCATCTATGTAGCGTCTATAAAAGAGTGGGCGGAAATTAGGTGGGCATACATCTAAAGCTCGCTCCTCCTTTGAGCTACGTCATTCCTTGTGAAAACAAGAAGTCTCGTAGCAACAATGAGACGTGACCTGTAATTTCATGCAGGTTATCCATGAATATAAATTTCTCAAAAAGGATTTTCGGGAAGGATCATTCATATGTTGAATTACTATAGGATATATATAATACAGCTCAACATACAAAGGCAACAGGTGTTCGATCTCATCAAACTCTACTTATGCGTAAGAAAAAGGAAAAGATTATTATTATTATTATTATTATTATTATTATTATTATTATTATTATTATTATTATTATTAAACTGCTATTCGGTATTATTTAATATCTGGTGCCAACATCTGTTTTATAAATGAATTACATTTTTGATACACATACTATAGTGATAAGAAAAAAAAAGTGGAAGATCTGAAACTGAATAACAAATATCGATAGAGGGAAACTTTGAAAATGTTAGTAATTTCCAAATCATTAATGCATGCTTAGTAGCGGATTATTTTTAAAGATGTAAAAGTGTCTATGGGTGCCTTGGGTGTATTATATGAGGGCTTTTTGAGTAAACATCCCTTTCTGTGGCTGGGTGTTGATTATAGATAA
>NC_090728.1:20698080-20705580 GCF_036898095.1 Palaemon carinicauda | reverse complement strand
CATTTTTATGTCTGTTACATACATACATACATAATGAACTTTAACCTAGAATTTTTCATTTTTATTTTGATAATATTTGTTTGTTTAATCCATTCTGAATTCTGTATTTTATATGCTTTGATATACGGAAAATTTACAGCATAAGTTAAGGACGAGAAAGGGAAAATTTTATTGACGTTTTACACTAGGATGCCCGGCTTTAGCAATGTGCCTGGATGCCCAAAGGGAGTCATTTTGACTCCCACAGGATTTTTTAGTTTTTTCAGGAAATAATTAGTTTTCTATCATTTCTTTTTATTGTTATAACCAGTTTTATATACAAACAATGTAATATTATTGTGTTCAATGTTCTTTTGTTCGAAATACTTATAATCAAATTTAGTTAGCCACATGGATGCCCACGGAGAGTCATTTTGACTCCAATATATTTTCAACCTTAATTATGTAAATACAAGTTTATATATTGATTCTTATATTCATTGTTACATAAATAAAGAGTAATTTTATTCAGTTGTAGGTCTCATAATATTGGTCTTAGGAAACAAAGGATAAACGTTTGATTGAGCTGATAGATATTTTGTGTTTACTATGTTTTTTTGGAATACCCTCTGTATTCCAGTGTATATAGGAATGAAGAAACTGAAAAAAATCTGGAAAATAAAGTGGTAGATATCCTAGTAATCCTACAATAGGCGACCACATGAATATCCTTTTGAATATATTCCAAATCACATTTTCTACACACATGTTCAACTTTTGAGGTGCAGGTCCCACATAAAGATTTTTCACATCTCGTGCAACTTACTAGTGTACGGGTTTTCTTGCAATGAGCCTTCACTTGGCAGTATTTCTTTAGGTCTCTGCTTTGATCTTTGTTTTCTCCATTTCATTGATTTCCCTCTGATCCAATTTCTTCCTTGACTGTATATTTATATTTGCTAATTCTTCGGATAGTTGTTCTAGGAATTCTTTCCCGGTAATTTTTTCTTTTGTCTCTTCCTTGTAGATAACCCATGCATTTATAGCTGCCAGGTCTAAGGTTGTTTGAAAGGAATGAATAGGCCATCGCCTTGTGCACGTCCTCACTGAATACTTTTGAGCCATTTGGTCAAAAATGTGCCCTCTATATTTTGTTTCGTTGTAAAATTTGATTGTTTCCGGTGTTTCCTTAGCATTATTTTCTATAGAAACATCTTGATGGAGAGTGCTGAGAACTGCAACATTTTTTTTTTTTCGAGTTTTCCCTGATAAACTGTAAGAGTCATGTCACCAGACTTGTAAAGCTTGGTAGAATACAAATTATCTTTCGTGGTTCTCGCTGGCGCAGGCACTTCTCTTCTTATTTTATTCATGGTCCATATGATACTGGTTCCCTTTTTCTTTAGTTGCTTGGCTAAATTGACCGATGTAAAATAATTATCTGTTGTGACATTTCTCCCTTTGTTCAAATAGGGATCCATTAGTCTCGTGACCACATAATCAGTAACTCTCTTCTGTAGCACGATGCTCTTCTTTACCTACATAAGAAATCCATTCACTAGAAATTTACTCTCCCTATCTACAGCTAACCAGTACTTCTGACCGTACTTATCAGGCTTTGATGCCATAAATTGTGTAAAAGGGCATCTTGCCTTACTAGGAAAGAGCTGGTCGTCAAGTTATATTAGGCCCCGGTTTGTAGCAAGCAATGCTGTTATCTATAAATCTATTCCATTATGTAGAAAATAATACAAATTTGTCAGTTTTGAGTCTCTTTGAACGTGTAGATTTATAGTCAAATTGCAAAAACCGTAGAATTTCACAGAATATGTTTCTTGACATAGCTTGCTTGCATAGTGGAATACCCACCCTATTTATCTCTCAAAATGCTATGCACAGGTCTGTCATTCTTACCTGCTACACCTTGGGCATTCATAACACCAATAAATGCTTCGTTCTTCCTCATTTAGAGAGAAATTTTGGCTTATATTCTGTCTGTGAGCTTCAGCAATTGTACAATTTTTGATGTGCTTTATTATGAATTTGTCAATCATTAGTCGCCATCATTTTGCATGGCCTGTAGGTCCTGGCATTTCTCGTAAAATATTTTGTTCTGACCGTCTGCCACCTGAGCATTTATCAGCCAGAATTTGCTTTCACTATGTACCATCCGAAGCGACAATATCTTCCAAAATACACTCATCTGTTTCTTTATTTGTAATGAAATGAACAGTTGAACAAGCATTAGGCTCTGCAACTGCTGCCAGATGTATGAATGTTGCATTCATACAAGGATAATGAAAATGAGGAGAGAAAGTATGTAGTCATTCGATGAATATCAGTAAAATGCAAAATGGTATGTTTTTTTTTAAATTACCAGTAGAAAATTTACTTGAATCACAAGGAAATGGGTTCATAAAATTAGAAAATAGTGAAAGCAAAACATTTGTTAGCTTGTAGTAAAGCAAAAATGATCTTATAATCTTCAACATATGATGTAAAATTATTAGAAAAGGGGATTCATGTGATTTAAGAAGAGTTTCACAGAAAGGAGTCAAAATGACTCCCTTGGGCATCCATTACATCATCTGAAAAAATGATATCTAAAGTAATCCGGTAAACGTTTCTAGGATTGTAGGATGTAATACACTCAAAATCAATAAAAGTCACCAAAGGATTCGTAAAAATATATGGAGGAACCGAGCCGGGAGTTATTTGAATAGTAGCAAGGAGTCAAAATGACTCCATCGGGCATTCTAGTGTTTAGTCTCGTTTGGTGTGAAACAAACTCACCAAGAAGCAAAAACCTAGATAGATTACTATATTATAGGATGCTAAGCTCCAGCTAAATCCAAACTTTATTGACGACGTTACCAAGTGTGAAACATCTGGAGAGTCTTTTCAATGTTCCCGCTTTTACCTTTGTACCAGCATCCATTTTTCCTTCTTGAAGTCCAACCTCTTTTAACTTTGACCTCATAATTGTTCCTAGGTATTGAATGGCCTCCTCAGGCTATACGGCCAAGATTAAAAAGAAAAATCATATTAACTGGAAAGTAACTTTTCCTGACATCTAAGTAATGTTCATGAGGCATTTCTGGTGGTATTGACATATAAAACAAGGAATCGAAATTTCACTGAATATTTTCGTTATGAAAATCCACTGTCTCCTATAGTTTTGCTTTACTCATAAAATTGATCATACTAATGGTTTCGGATTCACAGTAAAAAGTTATATCGCAGTCAAATTTCCGACAAATTATATTTCCAGAAGTTTTCACCACGTCTTTGACTGATAAAAATTTGAAGTGTTCTTGATATTTAGCATAATCAAGAATTTACGATTAAGTAAGTCTATAATGTTCCCTGACAGAATACTACTCCTTTATCTTGAACATTTATTTTTTCGATTGCTAGTTACTTTATTAATTTTTTCTTTCGCTCTTTTTCATCTATAACAGATCACTTGCAATGTAATAATTATTCAAAATATCTGATTAACATAAAACTAGAAAAAATAATGAAATTGAAATACCAAGAAAGTCATAGGGATAAAATCATATTGATGGTAAAATAGTTATAGTAAAAGTGCCGACAAGAAAATATCTAAAATAGAAATATGTCCATTAAACTCCTTATTGTGTAAGTTCAAGATAAAAGAAAGATAATGGATTGTCAGCACCTGATCTCTGAGCTTTCTTCGCCATCAGTGTAAAAATCTATTTGTCATACCATTTTCCACGAATAAGATTGTTCATGCTCTTTTGACGCACAAACTTTTAGAAAGTCCATGAAATGTAATTTATAACGAATAGGAGATCCTCTTTAAATTTAAGTAGATCGTGATACCATAGAGACGGAATATATACAGTATATCATCTGTGCCAGCACCATACTTTATGTGCTGAATAGGCCCTCTCTCTCTCTCTCTCTCTCTCTCTCTCTCTCTCTCTCTCTCTCTCTCTCTCTCTCTCTCTCTCTCTCTCTCTCTCAGAGTATTTAATGAGTTTATCATTTGTCTCTTCAAATTGCTTCAGATGTTGTATTTCCGACTTTTATTATTCTACAGAAAATGTTGCTCTTCAAATAATACGATGATATCTATGAAAAACAGGTTCTCATTTTACTTTCTATGCTGGAGACCGCCACAGGGCAACATCAGTGGAGCAAATATCTCAAAACTGACAAAATGGTCAGACAAGTTACACATTGGCTTGAAAGTTCAAGTTTTTGTTTTCGGAAACACTAAATAAAACTGGCTCAAAAAAAAAAAAAAAAAAAAAAAAATATATATATATATATATATATATATATATATATATATATATATATATATATATATATATATATATGTATATATATGTATATATATATATATATATATATATATATATATATATATATATATATATATATAAATATTAGATATCTTGAAAACGTGGAAAATTAAAGAAACTATGGAAAATTATGTCATTAATACGACAGTTAACCTGAATTGGTTTAGTTATTAGCCCTAACTTTATACTTCAGCTTAAAGAGATTCAAAACAATTCCATGTATTCTTCGAAACAGTTAGATAACTAGAAATCTGCTAACTTTGGTATGCTGTTGGAAAGTAATTTCAGCGTGCCTCCTCTAACTATAACACCATCAGAATAATTATTGTTACCTGCTAGCCTTTCCGGTAAATTCTTCCCCTACATATTCCTTTAAAAAGATAGTGATAACAATATCTCTATTAACTGTTTTATTGTGCATCTAGTAAATTTTTTTTTTTTCGAAAGTGGAGTAAGCCACTTCATTTCCAGTTTAACAACATAATTTGTCACCCATATTATACCCTAGACAGGTAGCGTTGTGTCAGATTGGCATCAAGCTGCTGCGCTAAAAGCGCTTTTTCTTCCTCCGCATAGATGCTTCTCATGATCCCACTCCTTCTTTACCGGGGACAGTTAGTCGCCCACGGCTTTAGTGGAAGCTACATTTGTGTCACCTCCGCTCCGCCGCCTTCACCCGGTATTGCTCCCGAAAGTAGGAAATGGTGCATATTTAACACAACGTTAGCGTAACGAAGGTAAGTCACGTAATTCCAATAGTTTTGCATTTTACATTACTGCATTATCACTTAGTGAAATAACTTTACTCTGTTTATTGAAAAATATCAATGAATGGTATAGCTACCAGTACCAGTCACCATAATGGATCAGAGGGCAGCAAAAATGTGATTTTGAGGCTAATTTCTCATTATCTTTTTTTCTATTTTCAGGTTTCAGCATAGCAAAGAGAGACCTGGCAGAGGAGGAGCATTCTCTCGGAATTTATACTTTAAAAATATGACACACTATATACATCCAACGGATCCAATGTTCCGTAGCTGCCAGACTTTGGGGAATCCGTAGTGATAGGAAGTAAAATTAAGACAGTAATTTACTTATCACTTTAAATCCTGTTTGACATCGTGGAAGTGTCCTTAGTATATGACACGCCAGATACACGTAAAAATAGATAAGTCAGAAGGTCCATTTTGTCCTAATATTTGTTCATGAAATTTAATGAAGTTATAGAAAATGTTATCCCTCAAATATTTGCAACTTCTAGCAAATATCGAGTGACGAATATTTTTTATGTTGTTTAGTAAATGGCTATTCTCCTGACTGATAATAATTATTTCTTCTGAATTATGCATACTATATTTTGAATAGATATTGATTTATTATTCAAGAAGTACGTAAGTTTGAATTCACAAGGGTTTGTTTGCTTAAAGGTTGCGAGAACTTAGTTTTGATGTCTGTTGACTATTAACAAAATGAAAAAGTTGACTTTTTCTTGGGAAAAAATATGTATTCCGTAAAATTTTCATACGTTAATCCCTCACCTTTAGATTAATATAATTATGTAATCACGAATTTCTCAAAAATATAATTGAACTCATGTACATTCATATATGTCTACTGCTCATCTGAAATATCTGAAAAACTTTTCATTGTCGTAGTTTCAGGTTCATGGCACATCTATGCACTGTTGAATGTTCAATATTTTATCAAGGAATCTCAACATATCTTTTGATATTCAACATTGAAATCTGATTCATGTTTCTTTCTTTTTTACGAAACAGAACAAGATTAATGAGTCTTCAAACAGAAAGATATTTTTAACGAACAAATGTTTGTTTGGGCATAATCAACGGTATATATAGCTTTCTGGCTTAATACATCTTACAATCTGATAATCCTTTTAATGTTTTATTTAAGACACTGGGTCATATTCAAATTTAAAAAAAAAATCGAATGTTAATATTTTCTGTTTATCCGATAACAAAATGATATCAACGGTTACCTTCAAGAAGGCCTAATTAATTTATTATAACGAGCTCAGATTATATCATATCTTAGAAAAGGATAATTAAATAAATATCATATTTTAAGAATTTTATCAGTAAAACATGAACAAGTTAGCGGGATGATTCTTATAGAAGGTTGCAGACCAAGAGGTACGAATGGGTGAATGTCAATAAGACGGTTAAAGACCAAAAGGTACAAAAGGGTGAACTTCAAAAGGACGGTTAATGGCCAAAAGGTACGAATGGGTGATTGTCAATATGACTGTTAAAGACCAAAAGGTACAATACAGTGAACGTCAATAAGACGGTTAAAGACCATAAGATACAAGAGGGTGAATGTCAATGAGACGGTTAATAACAAAAAGGTACGAAAGAGTGAATGTCAGTAAGACGGTTCAAGACCAAAATGTATAGAAGGATGAATATCAATAAGAAGGTTGAAGGCCAAAATGTACAAAAGGGGGAATGTCTATAAGAACATAGAAGACCAAAAGGATGAATGTCTATAAGAAGGTTGCAGACTGAAAGGTAAGAAAATGGGAATGTCTAGAAGAAGGTTGCAGATCAAGAGATAAGAAAATTTGAATGTCTAGAAGACGGTTAAAGACCAAAAGGTACAAAAGGTTGAATATCTGGAAGAACGTCGCAGACCAAAATGTACGAATGGGTGGATGTCTAGAAGAAGGTTGCAGACCAATAGGTAAGAATGGGTCAATGTCTGGAAAAAAGGTTGCAGAATAAAAGATATGGAAAGGTGAAGCCTTAGAAGAAGGTCGCAGACCAAAAGGTACTAAAGGGGGAATTTCAATAAGATACTTAAGGATCAATATATACAAAAGGTTAAATGTCTAGAAGGACGTTGCAAACCAAATGGTGTGAAAGGGGGAATATCTAGAAGAACGTCTCAGAATAACAGGTACGACCTGGAGAATCTTTAGAATAAGGTCGCACACCAAGAGGTACAAAAGGGGGAATGTCTAGAAGAATGTTGCAGACTAAAAGGCACTACAGGGTGAATGTCATTAAGTGAGTTAAAGACCAAAAGGTAAGAAAAGAGGAAAGTTTAAAAGAAGGTTGCAGACCAAAAGTTACTAAAGGGTGAATGTCAATAAGATAGTTAAAGTCCAAGATGTAAGAAAGGGGTAATGTCTAGAAGAATGTAGCAGAACAAAAGGTACGGA
>NC_090728.1:20688080-20693080 GCF_036898095.1 Palaemon carinicauda | reverse complement strand
GACCAATAGGTATGAAAGGCTGATTGCCTGGAAGAAGATCACAGACCAAAAGGTACTAAAGTCTGCCTGTGTTGAAGAAGGTTGCAGACCAAAAGATACGAAAAGTTGAATGTCTAGAAGAAGTTCACAGACCAAAAGATATGAAAGGGTTAATGTCTAGAAGAAGATTTCAGATCAAAAGGTACTAAAGAGTAAAAGTCTAGAAGAAGGTACCAAAGGGTGAATGATCTAGGAAAATGTCGCAGAAAAAAAGATACGAAAGGGTGAATGTCTAGAAGAAGATTAGAGACTAAAAATTACTAAAGGCTTAATGACCAGAAGAAGGTCATAGACCCAAAGGTAGAAAACGGTAAATATCTAGGAGAATGACACGGAACAAAAGGTATGAAAGGGGTAATGTCTGGAAAATGATTGCATACAAAAAGGTACTAAATGGTTTAATGTCTAAAAGAAGGTCAGAGACCAAAACGTAAGAAAGGGTCAATGCTTAGAAGAATGATGCGGATCAAAAGATACGAAAGGGTGAATGTCTACTAGAAGGCATTAGACCAAAAAATAAAAAAAAGTAGAAAATCAAGAAGATTGCAGAACAAAAGGTACTAAAGGGTTAATGTCTAGAATAATGTCCCAGACCAAAAGGTACGAAAGGGTGAATGTCTAGAAGAAGGTCGTAGACCAAATGGTATGGAAGGGTGAATGTCTAGAAGAATGTTGCAGACCAAAAGGTATGAAAAGATGAATGTCTAGAAGAAGGTCGAAGACCAAAAGGTATGACAGGGTGAATGTCTAAAAGACCGTTGCAGACTAAAAGGTACTAAAGGGTGAATGTCAATAAGATGGGTGAAGACCAAATTGTAGAAAAAGGGGAAATTCTAGAAGAATGTCGCAGGCAAAGGGTACGAAAGGGTGAATGTCTAGAAGAAGGTCGCCAACCAAATGGTATGAAAGGGTGAATGTCTAGAAGAACGTCACAGACTAAGAGGTATTAAAGGGTGAATATCAATAACATGGGTAAAGACCAAAAGGTACACAAGGATGGAATTCTAAAAGAAAGTCACAGACCAAAAGGTACTAAAGGGTGAATGTATAGAATAAGATCACAGACCAACTGGTACAAAAGGTGAATGTACAGAAGAAGGTTGAAGACCAAAAGGTATGAAAGACTGAATGCCTGGAAGAAGGTCACAGACCAAAATGTGCTAAACGGTGAATTTCAAATAGATAGTTAAAGACCAACACGTTACAAAAGAGGGAATGGCTAGAAAGGGTGAATGTGTAGAATAAAGTCTCAGACTAACAGATACGACAGGGTGAATGTTTAGAAGAAGGTCGCCAACTAAAAGGTATATAAGGGTGAATGTCTAAAAGAACGTTGCAGACCAAAAGGTAAGAAAGGGTGAATGTTTCGAGGAAGGTTGCAGACCAAAAGGTACTAAAGGGTGAAGTTCAATAAGAGTTGAAGACCAAAGGGTGAAAAAGGATGAATGTCTAGAAGAACATCACTGACCAAAAAGTGAAAAAGGGTTAATGTCTAGTAAAAGGTCGCTGACCAAAATGTATGCAAGGTTGAATTCCAGGAAGAAGGTCACATACCAGAAGTTAATAAAGGGTGAATGTGTTGGAGAAGGTTGCAGACCAAAACGTACAAATGGATGAATGTCTAGGAGAAGGTCGAATACCAAAAGGTACGAAAGGATGAATATTCAGAATAAGATCACACACCAAATGGTGAATTTCTAGAAAATGATTGCATACCAAAAGGTATTAAAGGGTGAATATCGATTAGACAGTTAAAGATAAAAAAGTACAAAGTGTGAATCATGTGAAGAAGATGGCAGACCAAAAGGTACGAAAGAGTTGAAGTTTTTGATTAGTATTCGGTGAAACAAGAACATATTTGAATATAATTGTGTTCTAAGAGCAAATAATAGTTTCTTATCACCTTCAATTTCTATTTTATTAATTTATTAGCAAATTTTAGAATGATATCAGTCTCAACTTTATTGTTCACTTGAACATTATACAAAAAACTGATGCTGAAAGGCTTTTGTGCATGCATACGAATTAGTGTTGAGGTGGTATCTACTTTAATTGAAGAGTTGACCCGGCACCAGCGACCAGTTTGTAGTTTTTGGGCTGTACCCCCTGATAAGGTATATATATATATATATATATATATATATATATATATATATATATTATATATATATATATATATATGTATATGTATATATAATACATATATATGCGTATATATATGTATATATATATATATATATATATATATATATATATATATATGTATATATATATATATATATATATATATATATATATATATGTATATATATATATATATATATATATATATACATATACATATATATATATATATATATATATATATATATATATATATATATATATATATACACACATATACATATATGTATGTATATATATATATATATATATATATATATATATATATATATATATATATACAAATATACATATATGTATATATATATATATATATATATATATATATATATATATATATATGTATGTATGTATATATATATATTCATATATATATATATATATATATATATATATATATATATATATATATATATATATATATGTATAAACGGTATATATATATATATATATATATATATATATATATATATATATATAGATAGATAGATAGATAGATAGATATATTAAAACTCCTTTCTGAATGGGACACCTTAACGAAATGAAAGGGCTTGTGTATAATCATGAAAAGCATAATTGTACTAGTTAGATCTGCCCCATTTGGTTGGTTTGCTGGTTTCCTACAATCACTAATCCACAATTGGCCTGCATGGTAGTGAAAACTGGCTAAACCCAGACACGAATAAAGACATGGCTGAGGCCTTTGTCTTTCAATATACTAGAAATGGCTGCATTTCTTTAAATATTTATGCTTCATATATATATATATATATATATATATATATATATATATATATATATATATATATATATATATATATATATATATATATATATATATATATATATATACTGTGTATATATATATATATATATATATATATATATATATATATATATATATATATATATATATATATATATATATATATATATATATATATATATGTCAAATTAGGAAGAGTCAATGACTTGGTGAATTTAATTAAGCACGGTATTTTACTTATTTGGTTCGCCCCCTATACTGTAAATATACTGTATATACAGTGGAACCTCTACATACGAACGTATCTACATCCAAATTTTCCAACATCAAAAGTAAGATTCGTGCAAATTTTTTACTCTACACCCAAATTCTATTTCGACACACGAAGTAAGCAATTTTCGTCGTACCGATTGTATCCGAATTTTTCGACACACTAAGTACAATTCGAACACGTTCCTACTCTACACCCGAATTTTTTTTCGACACCCGAAGTAAACAATACCCGTACGCGTAGTTGGTACTCATAGCGCCGGATTTGTTTTTTATTTCTGCTGATAGAAGGCAGCACTTCGACCTCTGAGGGACCTTCAATTAGCGTGGCTTGGGTCAGTCCTCTGTTCTCGTCGACTTCATGGGGTTTTGCCCTGTGCGTTCTGCTATTGCTGTACTGTTTTAATCGTGATTTTTTACGTGCATCCTTTTACGGTAATTTACGTGAAGTATGTGTCCTAAAAGGCTTAGTTTTGCAAGTGGTAGTGGTAGTGGTGAGAAAAGGAAGAAGGAAATGCTTTCTTTAGACATAAAGCAAGAAATTATTGAAAAACATGAGAGTGGCGTCCGCGTGAGTGAACTTGCTAAAGAATATAGAAGTAATATGTCGAAGATCTCGACAATCCTGAAACAGAAGGAAGCCATTAAAGCAGTTAAACCTTCTAAGGGGATCACTATTATTTCAAAATGCCGTAGCCCTATCATAGAAGAGATGGAACGACTTCTGCTAATCTGGATCAAGGACAGAGAGATTGTTGGCGACACCATCACCGAAACCATCATCTGCGAGAAGGCGCATGCCATCTTCACGGAATTGAAGGAGGAGAGCTCTGGGGGTGATGCTAGGGAGATTTCAACCGAACCTTCCTGAGTCGTTTTCAAGGCATCTCGTGGCTGGTTTGAGAAATTTAAGAAACGGTCCAGGATTCATTCAGTTGTTCGCCACGGAGAGGCTGCTAGTGCGGACACAAAGGCTGCAGCTGACTTTGTCAAGAACTTTGAAAGGATCCTGCTGGAAGAAGGCTACGTAGAGCAGCAAGTGTTTAATTGTGATGAAACCGGGCTGTTTTGGAAGAAGATGCCCAGTCAAACCTATATCACCGCCGAAGAGAAGAAATTGCCTGGGCATAAGCCAATGAAGGATCGGTTGACTCTTGCCCTATGTGCCAACGCTAGCGGGGACTTTAAAGTCAAGTCCTTACTGGTTTACCATTTTGAGAACTCTGGGGCCTTTAAGGCAGACAACGTGGATAAGGACCAGCTTCATGTTTTCTGATGATCCAACTCGAAGGCCTGGGTCACTAGGCAGTTCTTTGTGCAATGGGTTAACCAAGTTTTCGGCCCTTCTGTGAAGAAGTATCTTCATGAGCAGAAATTGCCTTTAAAGTGCCTGCTATGCCTTGACAATGCAACCGCTCACTCCCCCCCCCCCCCCTACTTGAAGATGAGATCTTCGATGAATTTAAATTCATAAAGGTGCTGTATCTTCCACCGAATACTACCTCTATCCTCCACCCCATGGACCAGCAATTCATCTCGAATTTCAAGAAGCTCTACACCAAGCACCTATTCAAGCAGTGCTTTAATGTCACGCAAAGCACAAACTTAACTTTGCGTGAATTTTGGAAAAGCCACTTCAACATCGTGCACTGCTTGAAGATCATAGATCAGGCTTGGGTGTGATTAACTCGACGGACCTCAATTCTGCCTGGAAGAAGCTGTGGCCTGATGCAGTTTCTCC
>NC_090728.1:20673080-20680580 GCF_036898095.1 Palaemon carinicauda | reverse complement strand
ACTTGTGTTTCAATTTCGCCATTGCTCTTTACAATAAGTATTAATCCGTTACAAAGGATTTTATGCATATGCTACACACACACACACACACACATATATATATATATATATATATATATATATATATATATATATATATATATATATATATATATATATATATATATATATATATATGATAAATTTTGCACATTTGGACGTGTTTTTCATATTCAAATAAGCCATATATATTTTTGATACATTAATGTCTGGATTCTCTTAACGACCTCGGGATCAGAGCCCCAGGCGAAATCACACAAAGACAAGAGCTTGGGTCTATACAAGCTGGCTGACCAGGGTTCGATTCCCGGCCGTACCCAAGCTCTTGTCTTTGTGTGATCTCGCCTGGGGCTCTGATCCCGAGGTCGTTAAGAGAATCCAGACATTAATGTATCAAAAATATATATGGCTTATTTGGATATATATATATATATATATATATATATATATATATATATATATATATATATATATATATATATATATATATATATATATATATATACACACACACATATATATATATATATATATATATATATATATATATATATATATATATAAAATGTATGTATATATATATATATATATATATATATATATATATATATATAAAATGTATGTATATATATATATAAATATATATATATATATATATATATATATATATATATATATATATATATGTGTGTGTGTGTGTGTGTGTATGTATATATATATATATATATATATATATATATATATATATATATATATATATATATATAAATATATATATATATATATATATATATATATATATATATATATATATATATATATACATAAAGCGTAGGCTGTAAAAGCCTAAAGTGGTGAAAGAATTATCAAGAGATAATAAAAATCTCCGATGACGTCTAGCATCCACCTCTTCAACGGGTTGAACCTCGTTTGTGTAAGGCCACCAATACTTTCCCAACGCAGCTAAATTGTGAAGCTTTCTTCAGAATATCATTAAATGAAGTTGGTCCCTGATTCAAGTTTCATTTGAACAACGTCATTCCTTGTGAAAACAAGAAGTCTATTTACTCCAATATTCGCTCTGTACTTCTAAAAGGTTATCCATGAATCTAAAATTTTCAAAAAGATTTTTGCGAAGGATCATTTACATGTTCAATTACTATGTGATGTGTATAATGCTACTCAAAATCCAAAGACAACAACTGTTCTATCTTACTATTATTATTATTATTAATATTATTATTATTATTATTATTATTATTATTATTATTATTATTGTTATTATTATTATTATTAAACAGCTTTTCTGTTTCATTTAATATGTGGTGCCAAATGCTGTTTTATATTGGAATTAAATTTTGATACACAAGCCAACGTGAAAAAAAAAGAAAATAAAGAAAAGAGCGGAACACCCGAAATTGAATAAAAAAGTTTGATACATGGAAACAATGCTAATGTTATTATTTTCCAAATCAATAATGCGAGCAAGGTAGCAGAGTATTTATAAAGATGTAAAAGTGTCTATGGATGCCTTGGGTGAATTGTGTAAGAGTTTTTGAGCAAAAATTTTTCTTCTGTGGTCGGATGTTGATTATAGATAAAAATGAAAAAAAAAAATAAAAAAAAAGATGGTGTTTGCATAAAACTTTTACAAAGGGTATTTGGGGAAATATAGAGATACTATAGAGTAATGAATGGTTAATTAGAAGAAAGGATGTATCAGATCAGTGTGTTTCGAGATGTTTAGTCAGAAGGAAAGATAGGGGAAAGGTTCGGTCGTGAAATGTGTATAGGTAACTCAGAAGTGCAAATTAGCAGGAGAAAAAGAAGACATACTGTACAGTACTGTATATACAGTAGAGCTGAATTGATTGAATGAAAGATATACTAAATTATTACTACTATTATTAATATCCAAGCTACAACCTTATCTGGAAAGTCAAGATGCTATAAGCCCAAGGGCTCCAATAGGAAAAAATAGCCTAGTGAGGAAAGGAAATAAGGAAATAAATAAATGATGAGAAGAAATTAACAATAGATCTTTCTAAAAACAGTAACAACGTCAAAACGGATATATTATTATTATTATTATTATTATTATTATTATTATTATTATTATTATTATTATTATTATTATTATTATTATTATTATTATTATTACTTGCCCAGTCACAACCCCAGTTTAAAAAGCAGGACGCTAAAAACCGAGGGGGCCGCAACAGGAAAAACTGCCCAGCGTGGAAAGGAAACAAAGAAAAATAGAATACTTTAGGAAGAGTAACTGCATTAAAATAAATATTTCCTATATAAACTATAAAACTTTAACAAAACCAGAGGGAAAGAAATTACATAGAATAGTGTGCCCGAGTGTACCCTCAAGCAAGAGAATTCTAACCCAAGACTGTGGAAGACCATGGTACAGAGGCTATGGCACTACCAAAGACTAGAGAACAATGGTTGATTTTGATTTTGAATTCATATAAACTGTAAAAAGACTTATGTCCGCCTATTCAAAAAAAAAAAAAAAAAAAAAAAAAAAACATTTGCTGCAAATTTGAACTTTTGAAGTTCTACCTATTCAACTACCCGATTGGGTAGGTCGTTCCACATAATGGTCACAGCTGGAATAAAACTTATGGAGTACTGGGTAGTATTGAGCCTCATGATGGAGAAGGCCTGGCTATTAGAATTAACTGACTGCCTCGTATTACGAACAGGAAGCAACTTATCATTTAGGCAGCGTAAGAGGAGTTGACCACAATGGCAAATTACGCAATGCATGTAGAAGTAATCGACCGACTATAGAAGACCCTTTACCTTATATATGGGCAAAGCGGCTGATGTTGGGTTTCCCAAACTTTTTTCGTATATGACCCCTTACAGTAGTTCCAATTTTATCATGACCCTTACATTTATAAGACTTCGAAAATAGTACTAACTTTGAATAGCAAAGATATATATATATATATATATATATATATATATATATATATATATATATATATATATATATATATATTTAAATGAATATATATATATATATATATATATATATATACTGTATATATGTACATATATATTTATATATTTAAATATATATATATATATATATATATATATATATATATATATATATATATATATATATATATATATATACATACTGTATATATATATATATATATATATATATATATATATATATATATATATATATATATATATATATGCATATATATATATATATATATATATATATATATATATATATATGTATATATATGTGTATATATATATATATATATATATATATATATATATATATATATATATATATATATATATATATATGTATATATATATATACATACATATATGTATATATATATATACATATATATATATATATATATATATATAAATATACATATATATATATATATATATATATATATATATATATATATATATATATATAAACATTTTGAATACTGATCACAGTGGAAAGAAAAATAAAGTCTCTAATGATCATCATCAATGCTTAATAACAATGATATATCAAATTATTAATGTGAGGAATATACCAGCTATATTGTTTTATGCAAATTAAATCGAGGGTCTCTATGGCTCGAGGCACATTGCATGTCTGCATCAGCATACAACCTGTATTTAGCCTTCGATTTGATAACCAGGAGAGTAGAGGAACCGCTGTGACAAAGGTATGAAGACGAGAAAGGAATGACTACTTTAAGGGCAATTTTTTTGGTCTTTGGGAAAGCGGAGAGCCTCATGACCCAACAATTAGAGCTGTTGAACTGTTGCTGATCCTGGAACTCCTCATTCACTGCGGTTTTGTTGATAACCTTAAAGAATTCCTCTTGTATGTCATCAGGAAGATCATCCACAGTGCATCGGAAAGAATTATGGCCAATTGTCTGCTGTAGATTTACTTTTTTTATCCGTTTAATGAAAATTGAGTTTTAACTCTTCTTGGCAGAATATCAAGTGATCCTTAATCTCTTGTTGCAGCCCTCCAGCAGTTGGTTCTTTTCCAATGACCTAGTTCAGACGCTGAACAGAAGCTACATTACCCCTTTCAACTTTCCTCTTCCAGAGAGTTAACTTGTTTAGGAAAGCCTTGATGGCATCAGCAGGCATTAGGCTGGTGGCATTTGGGACCTGTAGTGGCCAGTTGAGTTCATTCAAAGCTTGAAAAACATCTGCCAAGTAGGCAAGAGTACTTTTAAATGGCCCTTGGATGTCATTTAACAGCAGTTCTGTTTTCTTCTCTTCGGCTGCCAGAAGTATCTGTAATTCATCAAAGAGTTTAAATACCCGAGAGAAAACATTAATCTTTAAAAACCAACGAATAAATGTGTTGAAGAAGTCTTTGTGAGCAAAATCAATATTGTGGCACAACATACGAAAAAATCTTGTATTGAGTGCTCTTCTTTTGATAATGATTGGTGAAGTGGATCACTGTTCACAAGGTACGTTTGAGAATATCAGGAAGTTTCTTGAAGGCAAGCGTCTCATGGTGGATCTGGCATCGTGTTGTTAGGATGTGCCGGTTATTTGTTTTAACCAGAGTCATAAATCCTGAATTGAGCTGAGCATGCTGGGAGATCCGTCCATACAGACACCAACCAATTTTGCTCAAGAGAATATTTCCTCTTCGAAGACACTATATTCATGATATCTTCAGCGTATGTTGTTGTTATCCCTGAGCTGAAGAAAAGGAACTCCACCTGATTTTCTGAGATGAACTGAGCATAAACTAAAAGCTGACGACTATGTGTCCATCTGTGGTCTTATTAAGTAGGATGGCAAAGATGTGAGAGAGTTTCATTTTCTCTATCACCTGAGATTTTGTTTTCTGTGACATGTCATTGATGCGCTGATTAACTATGTTGTCCGAAAAACTTATCGGATTAACCTTGTTGACACAGTTCAGATCAAGAACAAGACAAGCTGCCTCTTCCATGCAAGGTTTAATAAGTTTCTCTTCAATTGTGTGTGGCTTATTCTACTTTGCAATAAGAAGGGAAATTCTAGATTGAGAGAGAACTCCTGTTCCATGCTTTTAACTCGGCCGTTTGATCTGGTGTTTCTTGATTTTGAAGTGTGCCAAATCCTTGTTGGTCACTTCCGGATGAACCTTGGTGAGGTGTTCCTTCAGCTTTAGGCAGAGTTCCTTGAATTCGCATGACCCAGGTGGTGAAAACTGACAGGAATTAGATTTAACGTAATTGCATCATGTCTCTTACTATATCTTAACGCAAACACTATGCAGTTGAACATTTTATTTTCCAACTCTCTTCCTTTTTTATTAGATTTCAAAAACTATAACTATGAAATATAATTATGTGGTATTTAAAAGTATATACATATTCCAAAGCAATTCCCCCAACTTTGCAGGGTAGCCGACATCAAACAAATAAAACAAAAAAAGGACCTCTCCTCTCTACGTTCCTCCTAGCCTGACAAGAGACTCAACCGAGTTCGGCTGATACAGCTAGGGCACCACAGCCCACCCTATGCCGTTATCCACCACAGATGAAGCTTCATAACCCTAAATCCCCTACTGCTGCTACCTCCCCAGTCATCCAAGGTACCGGAGGAAGCAGCAGGGCCTACCGGAACTGCGTCACAATCGCTCGCCATTCATTCGTATTTCTAGCACGGTCTCTTGCCTCGCTCACATCTTTCCTCCTATCACCCAGAGCTTTCTTCACTCCATCCATCCACCCAAACCTAGGCCTTCCTTTTGTACTTCTCCCATCAACTCTTGTATTAATCACCTTCTTTAGCAGGAAGCCATTTTCCATTTTCTCAACATGGCCAAACCACCTCAACACATTCATATCCACTCTAGTGGCTAACTCATTTCTTACACCCGTTCTCACCCTCACTACTTCGTTCCTAACCCTATCTACTCGAGATACACAAGCCATACTCCTTAGACACTCTATCTCTAACACATTAAATTTATGTCTCTCCGTCACTTTCATTCCCCACAACTCCAATCCATATATCACAGTTGGTACAATCACTTTCTCATACAGAACTCTCTTTACATTCATGCCCAACCCTCTATTTTTTATTACTCCCTTAACGGCCCCCAAACACTTTGCATCCTTCATTCACTCTCTGACCTACATCTGCTTCTACTCCATTTGTTGCAACAACAGGCCCCAAGTACTTGAATTGATCCACCTCCTCAAGTAACTCTCCATTCAACATGACATTCAACACCGCACAACCTTCCCTTCCCATACATCTCATAACCTTACTCTTATCCACATTAAATCTCAACTTCCTTCTCTCACACACCCTTCCAAATTCTGTCACTAATCGACCAATCTTCTCTTCCTCGTCTGCAACCAGTACAGTATCCTCCGCAAACAACTGATTTACCTCCCATGCATGGTCATTCTCGTCTACTAGTTTCAATCCTCGTCCAAGCACTCGAGCATTCACCTCTCTCACCACTCCATCAACATACAAGTTAAACAACCATGGCGACATCACACAGGCCTGTCTCAGCCCCACTCTCACCGAAAACCAATCCCTCACTTCATTTCCTATCCTAACATATACTTTACTACCTTTGTACAAACTTTCCACTGATTGCAACAACCTTCCACTAACTCCATATAACCTCATCACATTCCAAATTGCTTCCCTACCAACTCTATCATACGCTTTCTCCAGATCCATAAACGCAATATACACCTCCTTACCTTTTGCTAAATATTTCTCGCATATCTGCCTAACTGTGAAAATCTGATTCATACAACCCCTACGTCTTCTAAAACCACCCTGTATTTTTAAGATTGTATTCTCTGTTTTATCCTTAATCTTATTAATCGGTAATCTACCATACTACACTCAACAAACTAATACCCCTTGAATTACAACACTCATGCACATCTTCCTTACCCTTATATAATGGTACAATACACGCACACATCCAATCTACTGGTACCATTGACAACACAAAAGATATCAAACAATCTCACCAAACATTCAAGTACAGTAACACCCCCTTCCTTCAACATCTCAGCTCTCACACCATCCATACCAGATGCTTTTCCTACTCTCGTTTCATCTAGTGCTCTCCTCACTTCCTCTCTTGAAATCTCTCTCTCATTCTCATCTCCCATCACCGGTACCTCAAGACCTGCAACAGCATTTATATCTGCCTCCCTATTATCCTCGACATTCAGTAAACTTTGAAAATATTCTGCCTACCTTTTCCTTTTAACAACCTTCTACTTCCATCTTTCACTGTCTCTTCAATTCTTGAACTAGCCTTCCATGCTCTCTTCACTTCTTTCAAAAGCTTTTTCTTATTCTCTTCATGTGAATGACCCAATCCCTGACCCCACCTCAGGTCAGCTGACCTCTATGCCTCACTTACCTTGCGCTTTACTTCCACATTTTTCTCTCTACATATTT
>NC_090728.1:20640580-20668080 GCF_036898095.1 Palaemon carinicauda | reverse complement strand
AAGTCTGGTTCAAAGAGGGACAGAACAACAGAGTTTTTTAGTCTGAGTCTGTGTTTGTCTGGCTTGGGGTAGAGTCTCCCTCGCTGGCCTGACACAGACAAAGGTGGCTTAGCCTCCTTAGGTCACTACCGAAGGTTTCTGTGGATATGATTCCTTCTTTTGTGATCTACCAGACTAGTCCTTGTTGCTGTTCTCGGGGGAGGATAAGTTTTTTTCCCCTGGGAGTAGCAACACCTTCCTTGCTTTGGTGCTCTGGGAGCTGGCAAGTATTGCTGGCCTCCCCCCTTGGATCTCCCTTAGGCTGAGATAAGTTTCTTGGCTGCGGGGGATCCGTCACTAAAGCAAGGTTGGTAGGACCCTCTTTTGTCCCTTCCCCCTCTATCTCCGTAATGGCCCAGCCATTACAGTACTGTACGTCGTTCTACATCTGGACCTAGATTAGGTTAGGATGTGGAATTGACTCAGCCCCCTGCCGGCCGGCAGAGCTGCCGGCCAGCAGAGCTGCCGGCCGGCAAGGGTCTTATATTTTGAGTGCTGCCCGGACCTCCCTTGGTCCCTCATCTATGCCTGCCTGTAGAGCCAGACGGGCATTGGTCAGGAAGCCTGAATTAGATTCTCCCCTTCTTTATATGCAGTCTTTCGGATTGCCGGGCTTGGAGGTAGTGTATACTCTTATCCCGGCATCCATCCTATTTGTCTGGTGTAGTCCTCTGGTTCTTTTGCTGCCGGCCGGCATCGGTCCTGTACCTTTGCCGGCCGGCTAATGTCAGCTCTTGTCTGCCGGTCACCAAGAGTGTGGCCGGCAGCTGGGTACTACCTTGTGTAGTTGCCGGCCGGCAGCCATTGCCGGCCGGCAGCCGTTGCCGGCCGGCAGCCGTTGCCGGCCGGCATTGGCTGTTGCCGGCCGGCAATCACTGCCGGCCGGCACATGCATTTGAACCAGAGTTCTGCCGCCTTATAGCTGTTAAGTAGTATACTTTAAAGCTAGTTATGGTGTGGGCCGGCCGGCAAGTGCCGGCCGGCACGTAACCTCCTATACTGTACCAGTATTCTTCAGTATAACATATACTGTAAGAAGAAAACTATAGTATGGGTTTTGGTTCAGCACTGTGTGTTCTAACACTTTTGTGTTTTCTTGCACAAGTCCTTTGCTGTTGCCCTACAGATAGGAAAGTGAGTTCTTTCCTGTCTATTTTCCAGGATTTTAAAATCATTGCTTAGGTGTGAGCTCCACCTGTTTCCTCTGGAAACTTTGCATTGGTTACTCTAGAAGAGATTAACCATTTGATTTTATTATCTGGAAGGCTGCAACAATGGGTTGTGAGGGAAACACAAGTGTGTGTCTTTCCTTTATGAATTGTTATGCTATACTATGCATACCCAGTGATACATAGTTCACTTGATACTCATGGAAATTTCTTCTCTTTACAGAAGGACCCTCCGAAGTGCGGAAGTGTTTTCTGCAACGTCCGCAGCAAGAACCTCTGCGGACATGAGTTTTGTAGGAGACACGCAGCATGCGCTGTCTCCAAGGATGATCTCCAGTATTGGGACCCTCAGGTATGTACTGTGAGCACTAACCTGATTACTGAGGCCTTTGATTCCCCTAGGATGGCGGAATCAAGGGATATAGCAAGGGAGAAGCTTCGTACCTGGGTAAGGGGCTTCCAAAAGAACACCTCTGGCCCTTATCTTCCAAGTGAGATGATGAGGGCGTATCTTTTCCCTAAGGCATCAGCTGATGCAGCGATTCCCCAGCCTCAACAGGAGATCCCCCAAGTTCAGATCCAGGTGGATGCTGAAGTCTCGGTCGCTATGCAAGACATCCAGTTAGATGACAGGATGTCTGTCTGTGGACGAGCGTCTGAAGGAAGACCCCCCTGGCAGAAGCCCAGGGTGAAGTTCAAGCCCCAGACGTTGTAGAGGAAGAGGTCGACGAGGTGTCAGCTACTCCGGTTCAGATCCCGGAGCCTATTCCCTCAACATCGGCCGGTCCTCCCAGTAGAGCTGGGACAGGCCCTCTTCTCCATTGTTGGAATGATCCAACAGATGCAGAAGGAGAATCAGGAGAAGGCGGCTGCAATGGAACTGCGGATGCAGAGCCTTGCAGAATCACATGGGCCCCAGAAGAGGTTCAATGTGAAAGACCTTCCCTTGTGCTCAGATGCTAAACCATGTGTCTGGCTTAGGAAGGAACCAGCTTCAAAGGAGGAGACAGAGCCGAAGGAGGTCATAGTGATGGACCATACTAAGGCTCAAGCTCTGCTTTCATCCTCGTTGAAAGAGAGGGGCTTCTCTAACTCAAAGGCAGCTGCATTGAGCAAGAAGCTCCCTTCCTTTGTGTCCTCTCCTGCTAGAGCCTTCCCCCTTTTACAGAAAGGGGTTTGCGGCTGTACTAAAAGCAGTCGAGGCCGACAAGCCTTGCCCCTCCCTGGAGGGAGTGTAAACCCTTGTCGCTGGCCCTACCTATGGACCACAAAGACTGGAAGGACGTCCATCTTACGTTCTCAGTTGGGAAGTTGGAGGATGATATCGCCGGACGTCAGTTCGGCGAGGACCTCCCTAAGCTGTCTGACTTTCTCTTGCAGAGAGAGTTCGAGACAAAAGAAAGACTGGCTGCCTCAATGTCTCTTCAGACTACTCTTGAGACGATGGCAAGTGACCCCAAGGTCCATGAAATGTTCATGGTGGTGGCCAAGACTCATCTGGCCACAGTGACGAAGGACCTTTATGGCTTCATCAAGGCGAGGAGAGCTTGTAGGGAGTTCGTGTTCACCTCGGCTACGGTGAGGCACGAGCCAAGGAAACTAATCTCCTCCAACATTTGGGGGCAAAGACCTTTTCCCTACCGATTTGGTCAAAGAAGTAGTTGATAAGGCCGCCTTAGAAAATAGAAACCTTCTTCAGAAGTGGGGCTGGCTATCAAAAGAAAGTCTTCCCCGGATGAGGGTCCTCAACCAAAGAGGAAGACTATGAGGACTAGGCTACCGTCTCGGTCAGCTAAGCCTGTTAGACAGCAACTGCAATTGCCATTGCCTCCAGTGCCCCAGATCGTGGCACAAACCCCGACCACTTTTCAGTGGGTACCCCAGGCCGTGTCGACACAGTCCACGGAATTCACCCCCATCGTTCGAAGGGCAGTCTACTTCCTTTCGAGCAAAGCCTAGAAGGGGCAGCCAGAGGCTCGTCTGGGCGCCCCTCAAGGGGAAGGGGATTCAGGGGTGGTCGTGGTCAGGGAGGCGAGACCTCGGGACGGCATTCCAAGTAGGATGATACCGGTAGGAGGGAGACCTCTGAAATTTCGGGATCGGTGGACCTTCGATCCCTGGGCCCACAGCCTACTCAAGAATGGACTGGGCTGGAGCTGGTACAGCACTCCACCCCCGGGCCTTCGGGTTTTCCAACACTCCACCCCCCGTTCTGGAGGAGTACGTTCAAGAACTGTTGAAGAAAAATGTGATCCGAAAGGTGAAGTCCATCAAATTCCAAGGGAGGCTGTTTTGTGTTCCCAAGAAAGACTCGGAAAAGCTCAGAGTCATTCTGGACTTGTCGCCACTCAACAAGTTCATAGTGTATTGCAAATTCAAGATGCTAACACTGCAATGCATATGGACCCTTACTGCCCAAGAGGGCATATTCCGTCTCTATAGACTTGTCAGACGCCTATTGGCACATTCCAATCAACCGTCAACTCTCCCCCTACCTAGGGTTCAGGCTACAACGAAGACTATACGCCTTCAGAGCCATGCCATTCGGGCTAATCATAGCCCCAAGGATTTTGATGAAGCTTGCGAGCGTAGCTCTCAAACAATTACGCCTAAAGGCAATTCAGGTAGTAGCCTACCTGGACGACTGGTTGGTGGGGGCAGCATCCGAGACAGAATGCTTGCAAGCTTCCAGTCAAGTGATCCAGTTCCTAGAGTACCTAGGTTTCAAGATCAACAGAAAAAAGTCTCGACTTTCTCCATCTCAAAAGTTCCAGTGGCTGGGAATCCACTGGGACCTTTTGTCACACCGTTTCTCCATCCCAGTGAAGAAAAGGAAGGAGATAGCGGGTTCTGTCAAGAGACTTCTAGATTCCGAAAGGATATCAAGACGCGAACAGGAGAGGGTACTGAGCTCTCTCCAGTTTGCTTCGGTGACAGACCCAGTGCTAAGAGCACAGCTAAAGAATGCAACCGGAGTTTGGAGAAGTTATGCATCAAACGTGCGAAGAGATCTGAGAAGACCAGTTCCGCTTCGGCTACGTACTCTTCTCAGGCCTTGGTCCCAAGCCAGACATCTAAAGAAGTCGGTTCTTCTTCAGCCACCTGCTCCGTCGGTGACGATTCACTCAGACGCCTCGAAGGAGGGATGGGGAGGTCACTCTCATCGGAAAAAAGTCCAGGGGACTTGGTCCAAGCTATTCAAGACCTTTCACATAAACTTTCTAGAAGCTATGGCAGTGCTCCTTACCTTAAAGAAAGTTTCCCCGCGTCACTCGATCCACATAAGGTTGGTGATGGACAGCGAGGTAGTTGTGAGATGCTTGAATCAACAAGGATCGAGGTCACCACCTCTCAACCTGGTGATGTTGGCCATCTTCCGATTGGCGGAAAAGGAGAAGTGGTACCTGTCGGCAGTTCACCTTCAAGGAGTCCGCAATGTGACAGCGGACGCTCTATCCAGGTTCACACCGATAGAGTTGGAATGGTCCTTAGACGCAGGATCATTCTCCTTCATTCTGAATCAAGTCCCAGAACTGCAGATAGACCTCTTTGCGACGAAAGATAACAAGAAGTTGCCCCTGTACGTGTCCCCGTACGAGGACCCCTTAGCGAAAGCAGTGGACGTGATGTCCCTCAACTGGAACAGAGGGTCCAGGATTTATCTGTTCCCTCCTCACAACCTTCTGTTGAGGGTCCTCAACAAACTGAGATCCTTCAAGGGGGTAGCGGCAATAGTAGCCCACAAGTGGCCGAACAGCGTGTGGTTCCCCCTGGTATTGGAACTACAGCTGAAGTTTGTACCGCTACCAGATCCAGTTCTGACCCAGCGAGTCCAGAAGTCGACTGTCTGCGCTTCATTACAGAAAACCCGGACCCTGCAGCTCATGATTTTCTCTCCCTAGCGGTGAGAAAGCGTTTCGGGATTTCGAAAGCCAGCATAGACTTCCTAGAGGAATATAAGTGCAAATCTACTAGAAGGCAATATGAGTCATCTTGGAGAAAATGGGTGGCCTTTGTCAAGGCGAAGAATCCGCAGGAGATCTCGACGGACTTCTGCTTATCTTTCTTCATCCACCTCCATGGTCAAGGATTGGCAGCTAACACGATTTCAGCGTGTAAGTCTGCTTTGACAAGACCCATTCTATATGCCTTCCAGGTCGACCTAGGTAACGAGTTCTTTAATAAAGTTCCGAAAGCCTGCGCTAGGCTCAGACCTTCAGCACCTCCAAAGCCCATTTCATGGTCTTTAGACAAAGTTCTTCATTTCGCTTCTCTGTTGAGCAATGAAGAGTGTGCGTTAAAGGATTTGACACAAAAAGTTATTTTCCTATTTGCACTCGCGTCCGGGGCCAGGGTTAGTGAGATTGTAGCCCTCTCGAGAGAGGCAGGTCGTGTTCAGTTCCTGGATGGGGGAGAACTGAACCTGTTTCCGGATCCTACGTTTCTCGCCAAGAATGAGTTACCCACCAACAGGTGGGGTCCCTGGAGAATCTGCCCTCTGAAAGAAGATGCATCTCTATGTCCAGTAGAATGCCTAAAGGTCTATCTTCATAGAACTTCAGACTTCAAGGGTGGTCAACTATTCAGGGGAGAAACATCAGGCTCAAATTTATCTCTGAATCAACTCGGAGCGAAAATCACATATTTTATTCGCAGAGCGGATCCTGGAAGTACACCCGCAGGTCACGATCAGAGGAAAGTTGCCTCATCCTTAAATTTCTTTAATTGTATGGATTTTGAACATATCCGTTCATACACTGGCTGGAAGTCTTCCAGAGTGTTCTTTCGCCACTATGCGAAGCAAGTAGAGGAATTAAAGAGATCTGTGGTAGCAGTGGGTCGCGTCGTTAACCCTACTGTTTAACTCTGCGAGGAACAGTGGTTTTAATTGGGACGATTAATTCCAGGGTGAGTGTGTAGTTACATACCGTACTACAAACTGAGTGAGGGCACTGAGTTGCCCATGTAGACTGTTCCATTTCCAAAGGTGAACCTAGCATAAGTGCAGATATGTGTGCCGAGCGTTTCTAACGCTAATGTCATTGATTTGTAATACAGACTTTTATGACTTTGATACCTCGGTATCTTAAAAGTGGCATTTAATGTTTTTTCTTTCAGATAAACAAGTTCTGTTTACTATCATACTTATGCTTAAAGTTTTGGGTTATCCTCTTCTTGTATATATATATATAATTGTGGTTAACCTGTATGTTTATTGTCTGTCAATGAACTTGTTCTTGAGAACCTTGCGTCTCCTTCACCTGTGTCAAATTATTGGTATAATTGAGCATTCATTCTATGTACCGTATCTGGGATAATTCTAATAGAATTGTTCCTTTATGCAAGCTATGTTGCATTGGTTTATGCTTTCCCTTAACGGGAGGACCCCGTCTCATAAGGGGACGATGGTGGTTTTACTAGTTTCCTCCTATGCGGATATAAACCTTTGTCCAATACAAGTATTGTGCGGAGAACTGGTCGATATTTCATATTGACACAGTGGTTCTTTACAAACTATGCTTTACTTAATATAGGGCGAGACCACTATACTAGCTTGCCTGGTATTCATACATAGATATATGTACTCTTTGAGACTTTTTCAGAGTCTAGTAGGACTCTTCCCTGTAGGGGGCAGGAAGCTCTAACATGGTTTATAGTTAGTTGAAAAGATGTATAACGGTAACATCTTAGGTCTCTAGGTCTAGTTGACCAGGAAAAATTACCTCCGGGGAGTACGGCACGTTCTGAGAATCCACAGATACAGTAATGCTCTGGTATACTTCCATCAGGACGACATGGCTTGAGCCCAAAAAACGGATTTTGAGCGAAGCGAAAAATCTATTTTTGGGTGAGATGGCCATGTTGTCCTAATGGACCCGCCCTTGCCTTTCTAAGAAAGGGCTGTAGGACCCCTCCCTACATACAGTATCTGTAGCACCTCCTGTACGCTACAAGGAATACAGATGGCGCCAGGATTGGCGCCAGGCACGCTTACGAAACGAGAGATAGGGAGCCTTGGGAGCGGCTCCCCATTTTTCTTTCCCGAATTCGTTTCTTGCCAATTGCCCCCTGCGAGACGAAATCTCTGTTCGGGATGCAGATTGCCATGTGGCGTGTCAAGAATACGTCCTCTGATATGTCGCGATATCCCTTTCAGGAGGGATATTCGCTCCAGGAGTTAGAATTCTGGTACCTTAAGGTATATTCTCTGGGAATATCGCCGTAGTTGTAATATACCCTAGGAAGCTACCCTATAGGAACTTCCATCTGGACGACATGGCCATCTCACCCAAAAATAGATTTTTCGCTTCGCTCAAAATCTGTTTCATATATATATATATATATATATATATATATATATATATATATATATATATATATATATATATATATATATATATATATATATATATATATATATATATATATATATACACACACATATATATATATATATATATATATATATATATATATATATATATATATACATTTATTTATCCATATATATATATATATATATATATATATATATATATATATATATATATATATATATATATATATATATATATATATATATATATATATAAATATATATATACACACACACACACATATATATATATATATATATATATATATATATATATATATATATAATTTACATATATATATATATATATATATATATATATATATATATATATATATATATATATATATATATATATATATACATATATATATATATATATATATATATATATATATATATATATATACATTTATTTATCCATATATATATATATATATATATATATATATATATATATATATATATATATATATATATATATATATATATATATATATATATATATTTCAATAAATATAGCGTGAAATTGAGTTTTAAAGTTGCTTGAATGGATTAAGTATTTTTTGAATTAAAATAAAAGTATCAAATATAATTTGAACAATTGTAAAATGCTAACATTCCCATAACAGGGTTCATAATTTCATCAATATATATTAAGAGATTAATAGCTGTATTTTTTTTCTATGAACGTTAAAAGGTATTGTATAATGGATGAAACTTCTTGGAACTGGAATGATGTCAGTATTCCAAAACTTTAATGTTTTTTTTTTATTTTATGAAAAAATCCTGATACAAAATCATTGTAACAATCTTTTTGTCCTGTCTGTCTTCCTGTCACGCTATCTGTCTGTCTGTATATTTTTTTCTCTGTTTATCTGTTCCAGATCGTTGTATTCATATTAAAGCAACTTCCATGTATTCCTTTATCAAAAGAAATTTTTTGGTCATCTATTTCTTAATGGTCTCGTCCTCAAAGTTTGCAGACGTTCGTTAGGTTTAAAGATTTTACAGGAACATGACTAAATGACTAGACTTTCATAGTGAGAAGTTTCATTGTAAACGAGGATGATTTCACAGTTAGAAATTCTATATAAGATATTCATTTTCCAGTGGATGTTATGTTTGGCTCGTGTGTGATGGTGTGTTATATTGCAATATGCTGCAAATGCACTTATGAGAAAATAATATCCTGAAAGGTATGCAAATGCAATAAATATGCAATAAATAAAATCTGAGCATTTTACTTTCTTAAGCGATAAAGATCTAATGAAAAATATCAGAATTAGCTGGTGGATGAGCAACAAGAGTTACTTTATCTACATGTTGACATGGAATTGAAGAGAACTATAACTAATATGTTCTTCTCAGGTTTTGAGTCCCACTTGAAGTTCGTTTCTATTTCGATTCAATTATTTTACGTTTATCTGTTCAACAGATAAACGTAATATAAGTAGGCCTACCAGGCAGAGTGCATGGCAAAATTTGTTAAAATTAACAAATTCTCTTTTTCAGGGCTATTTCATGCATACATACATAAATACATGCATGCATGCGTACATACATAAAAACATACATAGAAAACTTAAGCCTAGAAATTTTCCTTTTGATTTTCATGATATTTGTTTATTTAATAAATTCCGAATTCAGTATTTTATACCCCAAGGAATGGTGCAATATACGTAAATTTACAATATACGTTAAGGACGAGGAAGGAAAAATTTTATGGACTGTTTTATTCCCTCCTAAACTTACCATAACCTGGTGTTTCACAAAGTGGGGTCACAATTTCGATGAAGGAAAACTTTATGGACCCATGAGGTCTCGCTTAATGTGAAACGAACTCACCAATAAGCAAACACCTGAATAGATTACTCTATTAAAGGATACTGAGTTTCAGCTAAAGCCGAACTTTATTGACGACGTACCAAGTGCGAAACTTCTTACTTAGATAACTTAAAACTATGGAAAATTAAAGAAAATTCCGAAAACTATTTCATTAATAAGACATTTATACTGACTTCGTTTAAACCTTAGTCCTGCAGCTTAAAGAGAGATTAAAAAACAAATGCTTAGTGAAAATATGTTCTTCGGAACAATTAAATATCTATAAATCTGTTAACTTTGGTATGCGATTGGGAAATAATTTAAGCGTTTCTCCTCTAATTATGCCACCATCAGAAAATCATACTCAACTTCTAGTCTTCTTCATAAATTTCTAATCTACATATGGCTTCCCTCTCCCCCTACCCCCCCCCCCCCCAAAAAAAAAAAGATGAAAATGAAAAAATAGTGAGCACAATTATCTCTATTTACTGTTTCATTGAGTATCTAGTAACTTGTTTTTGTCGGAAGTACAATAAATTACTTAAATTTCAGTTTACTAACATAATTTGTCACCTATGTTAATTAAAATCTCGTATTCCTTTTTGTTAAGCATATATCTTACCCAAAACTTTCTCCTCTGGTAACAAGTTTCTTCAATACAGGTATTACGTCAAATGGTGGCTTTGAATATTCACGACTGAATCATTAAAGTTATTGAAATGTTTAAAGCCATGGATATCAAATGATAATTGGGATACTATAAAAAGGAGACAAAAACAAAAATTATTTGTTGAATGTTTTCGAGGACGTAATGAAGATTACAAGGTAGAGAATGCTAAGTATTTCAGTATTGATAGTGAGATCAAAAGGAAAATAGGAATGACTGGAGAGGATTTTTAGACAGTAAAGCAGATGAGGGTGAAAAAGCTAGGAATTTTAGGAGTAGCTATGGTGTAATAATTACTCATAGAATTATTGATGAAATCTCTATTATGGCAAAGAAGAAGCATAAACCCATCCAAAAGAGAGATGGATCTATCATATCAACGATGAAGAAAGACAACAATGGATGGAACACTTTAGTGAAGTTATGAATAGGAGATATGAAGGGAATAATTTGATACTGATATATATATATATATATATATATATATATATATATATATATATATATATATATATATATATATATATATACATATATATATATATATATATATATATATATATATATATATATGTGTGTATATATATATATATATATATATATATATATATATATATATATATATGTATATATATATATATATATATATATATATATATATATATATATATATATATATATATATATATATATATATATATATATATATGTGCGTGTGTGTGTGTGTGGGTGTATGTGTTTGTTATGTGTGTGTGTTTGTATGTGTGTTGTGTGCATATGCATTTTTTTCTAGCTGCATTTCAAGTACTTGATATGTTTCTTCAAGAAAACAGAAATAATATTATTCGGTCTACTTCGACGTACAAACCGAGATAAGACCCAATTTTCATTGGTTAATATGTAATGATTTATTTTATTTCCTCTGATTTTTTATGGGCCTTTTCAAGATAGACGTGTATATATATATATATATATATATATATATATATATATATATATATATATATATATATATATATATATATATATATATATATTCTCTGAAAAGACATTCTTTAAAAAAAAGGAGAGAACTGAATATATCTATTCATTAACTTAAAATGAAAACTGAGAATAACTGGTACAAAAGTAGCGTGGTTTTATTTGTCAAAGAATTATATCTAATTGTCATGATTAAGCATCGAGGGGACAGGAAATTAAACCGAATAATCTAATATTCCTCTGATTAAACAGAATGGCAAAATTTATTTTCCTAACTATTTACATAATTCCACAATCCTGATGAATTTGCGCCAAAATATTTTCTCGACTCGACTTTATCAGACACATTCCAGAATCTCAGCTGGTTATCAGATGTTATGCTTTAAGAATTTTACATATTATACACCTCCAACGGATCGAATGTTCTGTAATGTTCGGATGAGTTTAGGTGCGAGACTTTGGGGAATCCGCCGTGATTTGAGGTATAATTCCGACATTAATTTACTTTAACACTTTAAATCCTGTGTGGCATCCTGAGGTGTCCTTAGTATTTGACACGCCAGATAACTAAACAATAGATAAGTCAGAAGGTCTCTATTTTTTTTTCTAATATTTGCTTATTATGTTTTTTCAAGTAATAGAAAATCTTATCTATAAAATATTTGCAACTTCTAGCAAAAATCGAGCGACGAATATGTTGGAGCTGATTATTGGATGGTTATTCTCATATATGATGTTAATGAATTGTTTTGAACTAGGTACACGATATTTTGAATAGATATTGATTTATCAGCTAAGAAATCTTTAAGTAAGTTTGAATTCATAACGATTCGTTTGCTTAAAGCTTGCGCGAACTTAGTTTGTTCATCTAATGACTATCATCAAAATAAAAAAAAAAAAATTGTTTTCCTGGAAAAAATAAGTATTCTCTAAAAATTTCATGAGTTAATGTAAGTTAATCCCTCACTTTTAAATTAATATATTCATGCAGTCGCAAATCATTTAAAAATATAATTGAACACATTTACATTCATATGTCTAACATTCATCTAAAATATCTGAACGACTTTTCATTGTTGTGGTTTCAAGTCAATGACACATCTATGCACTGTTGAATGTTCAATATTTTACCAAGGAATCCAAATATATCCTTTGACATTCAATATTGAAATCTGATTCCTGTTTTTTTTTCCCCTTTTTAATGCAACGAAAAAAGATTAATGATCGCTAAGTATCAAATGTTTGTCTGGACATAATCGACAGTTCATATAATCGTTTTAATATTTTATTTGGGACAATGGGTTATATTACAATAAAAAAAAAAGCTGATGTTGATATTTTCTATTTATCCGATGAAACAACGATATCACCGGTTACCTTCAACAAGCTATAATGATATTGTTATCATAAGCTCAAACGATATTATATTTTAGAGAAGGATAATTAAGTAATTATCATATTCTCAGGAGTTAATCAGTAGAACAGGAACAAGTTAGTGGGATGATGTCTTGTAGAAGGTTGCAAACCAAAAGGTACGAAAGGGTGAATGTGTAGTAGAATGTCAGAGACCAAAAGGTAAGAAAGGGTGAATGTGTAAAAGAGTGTCAAAGATCAAAAGGTAAGAAAGGGTGAAACTCAAGAAGAAGGTCGCAGACCAAAAGGTACTGAAGGGTGAATGTGTCGAAGATACGAAACGGTTAATGTCTTGAAGAAGATTGCAGACCAAGAGGTACTAAGGGGTTAAAGTCAAGAAGAATGTCACAGACCAAACAGTAAAAAAGAGTCAATTTCTAGAAGAATGTCGCAGACCAAAAGGTACAAAGGGGTGAATGTCAAGAAGAATATCTGAGAACAAAAGATACGAAACTATGAATGTCTAGAAGAAGATTGCAGACCAAAAGGTACTAAAGGGTTAATGTGTAGAAGAATGTCAAACACCATAAGGTAAGAAAGGGTCAATGTCTAGTAGAACGTCACAGACCAGAAGGTATGAAAGGCTGAATGCCTGGAAGAAGATTGTAGACCAAAAGTTACTAAAGGGTGAATGTCTAGAAGAATGTCACAGACTAAAAGGTAAAAAAGGCTCAATGCCTAGAAGAATGTCACAGACGAAAAGGTAAGAAAGGGTCAATAATTAGAAGAATGTTGCAGACCAAAAGATACGAAAGGGTGAATATATAGAAGAAGATTGCAAAAACAAAAGGTACTAAAGGGTTAATGTCCAGAAGAATATCACAGACCAAAAGTAAGAAAGGGTGTATGTTTAGAAGAATGTTGCACACCAAAAGGTACGAAAGGGTGGATGTCTAGAAAAATGTCGCAGACAAAAAGGCACGAAAATGTTAGTGTTTAGAAGAACGTCACAGACCAAAAGGTAAGAAAGGATCAATGTGTAGTAGAATACCATGAAGAAGAATGCAGACCAAAAGGTATTGAAGTGAGACGGTTAAAGACCAAAGAGTACAAAAGGGTGAATGATATGGAGAAGGTCGCACACCAAAAGGTACAAAATGGTACAAGTATCTGATAATTATTTGATGAAACATGACAAAATCTAAATATAATGTAATTTTTTTCTTTTTTCTTGTATGCGTAGAGCAAATGAAAGTTTGTTATCACCTTCAATTTTTATTGTATTATTTTATTAGCAAACTTCAAAATGATATCAGTCTCATGTTTATTCAAACTCTACTCATAAAACTGATGCTGAAAGATTTTTACGCATGCATACGAATTATAGTGTTGAAGTGGTATCTACCATAATTGAAGAACTAACCCGGTACTAGCTACCATTTTGTAATTTTCGGTAGCTACCTCCTGATAAGGGATTTATATATATATATATATATATATATATATATATATATATATATATATATATATATATATATATATATATATATATATATATATATATATATATATATATATATATATATATATATATATATATAATGTTTACTCATTTCTGAGCTGGAAACCTTAACGTAATTAAAAAAAGTTTGTGTATCACCATGATAAGCACAACTGTACCTGGTAGATCTAACCCTATTAGGTTGATTTAGAGTCTCTCACCATCACTAATTGGCAGTTGGACGGCGTGGTAGTGAAAACTGGCCAAACACAGACATGAATAAGAATATGTCTCAGACTTTTGTTTTGCAATATACTAGAAGCGGCTGTATTGTTTTTTTGTTTGTATTTTTATGTTGTTTACACAAACACACGCGCACACAAGCACACACATGTATATATATATATATATATATATATATATATATATATATATATATATATATATATATATATATATATATATATATATATATATATATATATATATATATATATATATATATATATATATATATAAATTTCTACCTCATACTTGGGATCAAACGCCAGCCCCTTCTAATGAAAGGCCAGGTCGAAACCAACCATGCCACGAGAGGCCATAAAGGAAATCGGAACCTGACGCTACCTAGCTGTCCGAAGATTTACCTGGCGAGATATCAGTCTCTTACCAGCGAGTTTTACCCGATTTCCCGGCCCACCACGTGACACAATTGGTAGTAATTCATTCAAATTACCCATAATGAGTCAATATGGAAAAATATCAACACAACATCGTGTTCAAATAGAAATAAATTTCTACCTCATACTTGGGATCGAACGCCAGCCCCTTCTAATGAAAGGCCAGGTCGAAACCAACCATGCCACGAGAGGCCATAAAAGAAATCGGAACCTGACGCTACCTAGCTGTCCGAGGATTTACCTGGTGAGACAACAGTCTCTTACCAGCGAGTTTTACCCGTTTTCCCGGCCCACCACGTGACACAATTGGTAGTAATTCATTCAAATTACCCCTAATGAGTCAATATGGATAAATATCAACACAACATCGTGTTCAAATATAAATAAATTTCTACCTCATACTTGGGATCGAACGCCAGCCCCTTCTAATGAAAGGCCAGGTCGAAACCAACCATGCCACGAGAGGCCATAAAAGAAATCGGAACCTGACGCTACCTAGCTGTCCGAGGATTTACCTGGCGAGATATCAGTCTCTTACCAGCGAGTTTTACCCGATTTCCCGGCCCACCACGTGACACAATTGGTAGTAATTAATTCAAATTACCCCTAATGAGTCAATATGGATAAATATCAACACAACATCGTGTTCAAATAAATATAAATTTCTACCTTATACTTGGGATCGAACGCCAGCCCCTTCTAATGAAAGGCCAGGTCGAAACCAACCATGCCACGAGAGGCCATAAAAGATATCAGAACCTGACGCTACCTAGCTGTCCGAGGATTTACCTGGCGAGACATCAGTCTCTTACCAGCGAGTTTTACCCGATTTCCCGGCCCACCACGTGACACAATTGGTAGTAATTCATTCAAATTACCCTTAATGAGTCAATATGGATAAATATCAACACAACATCGTGTTCAAATAGAAATAAATTTCTACCTCATACTTGGGATCGAACGCCAGCCCCTTCTAATGAAAGGCCAGGTCGAAACCAACCATGCCACGAGAGGCCATAAAAGAAATCGGAACCTGACGCTACCTAGCTGTCCGAGGATTTACCTGGCGAGACATCAGTCTCTTACCAGCGAGTTTTACCCGATTTCCCGGCCCACCACGTGACACAATTGGTAGTAATTCATTCAAATTATCCCTAATGAGTCAATATGGATAAATATCAACACAACATCGTGTTCAAATAAAAATAAATTTCTATCTCATACTTGGGATCGAATGCCAGCCCCCTCTAATGAAAGGCCAGGTCGAAACCAACCATGCCACGGGAGGCCATAAAAGAAATCGGAACCTCGCTGGTAAGAGACTGATGTCTCGCCAGGTAAATCCTGGGACAGCTAGGTAGCGTCAGGTTCCGATTTCTTTTATGGCCTCTCGTGGCATGGTTGGTTTCGACCTGGCCTTTCATTAGAAGGGGCTGGCGTTCAATCCCAAGTATGAGGTAGAAATTTATTTCTATTTGAACGAGATGTTGTGTTGATATTTATCCATATATATATATGTGAGTGTGTGTGTGTGTCTCTGTGTGTGTGCGCGTGTGTGTGTATGCATGTGTATAAATCACGAAAGCTGACACGTGATGAATATAAGATGTATTATAGTTATGAAAGGAACAATGAAAAGACTTGATAGGAGTTAGTACTTTCGTCCATTAGGAACATCAACAGACTCAACAATGGGAATATATATACAAAGGCATCGTATTTATAAAGGAAATCGGGATCCAACAGCTATCAGTTTCTTAATAATTCCGGAAAGGTCAGATTTTAGATAAAGGGATAATACTGGATTAACGGAAAACAGACTTGGGCTTAGATACAAATTTCTACCTTTGGTACAGGAGATTAAAAAGGATTCAACAATATTTCTTTGGAAATAGTCATTTACATGGACTATTTTTTTCGCCTCTGACTATCCAATTCTATGACTTGACCCTAACTATTGGGAGGTCAAGTCATTATTAGGAGAACTACAGGAGGCGGCCACCTGATGCTGTTTTATTCTGATTGAGATACCTTTGGATATTTGACCGACATAGAATAAGTTACACTCTGAACAAGGAATGCTATTTATTACATTATTATCATTTCCAAAACTATTCTTAATCAACATGTTTTTTTAGCATATAATTATATTTAAATACTACCCCAATATCTAGTTTTTCAAAAGGGGTATAACATCTAAAAAACTAATATGAAATGGCAAAAAAACCATAATAATTGTTTCCTTCCTCTCTAACTGGACACCATATTGCTTAATCTTATTGATTCTTTTACTTACACCTATCTCCAAAATTGATTTTTCTTTATCTCCATAAACAAATAAACTAATATCCATCCTTACTCTGCTGCCACAAATCCACAAAATTTAGTTCTCTCTCTCTCTCTCTCTCTCTCTCTCTCTCTCTCTCTCTCTCTCTCTCTCTCTCTCTCTCTCTCTCTCTCTCTCTCTCTCTCTTTATTTCTTTTATTTTCTTTTTTTTTCTCTCTTTTGCAGTATACCTGGTATGGAGCATCACGTTACATACCTCAGACAACTGGCCGCTCTTAACACGACGCATAACTGCAAAAATGCCATCATTTCCTTATTATGGAATCCTACTTTCACTGAAAGGATGATTGACATTATAATCATTGCATGCGTCCAGTGAGGAGACGCTCCCAACCCATGACCTTTACAAATCTTTCTACGATTATTAGAGTATTCTAAATACCTCATACCTAATTCACTTTTTAGATATATTTTGAAATCAGAAAGTGTTCACCTGCCTTTCCAGCTCCCACAAAAATAAGCAAATATTGCTAATTTCATGATGAGTCACTATCTAAGTACCTATATGTCTATGTATCTATCCAAATGATAAATACATGCATACATAAACAAATGAAAGCAAACCCATATATATATATATATATATATATATATATATATATATATATATATATATATATATATATACATACATATATATATATATATATATATATATATATATGTATATATATATATATATATATCTATATATATATATATATATATATATATATATATATATATATATATATATATATATATATATATATATATATATATATGTATATATATATATATATGTATATATATATATATATATATATATATATATGTATATATATATATATATATATATATATATATATATATATAGATATATATATATATATATATATATATATATATATATATATATATATATATATATATATATATATATGTGTGTGTGTGTGTGTGTGTGTGTGTTTGCGCGTTTATATATAAACAAATATACACATATGTGTCCATGAACATATCTCTCAGTATAAAATGTTCCCATCCGTTCCCTCGGAATGACGCCATCTTTCTCTGTAGTTTACACGCTACATGTATTGTACTCTTGGCAATGCACTCGTAATAGTGGTTTACCGAGGCATCAGTAATTCTTATAAATATAGGGCTTGTTGACACTTGAGAACGAAAAAACCTTATTTATTCAAGATTGAATACATTCCTATGCAAGATATAGATTGCGAGGAAGAGAAAAAAAAATAGAAAAAATTTTGTGGATTTGAAGAGTGAAATAAGGACACAATTGTTTAGTTAACTCGACCAACGAAGTTTGAAAGACGTTATGTTTTACCACTCCGTTTGTAATGAAATTGTAATGAAATTTCCAGCGATTAACTGTTATGTAAAAGCAGGAAATGATAAAATTTTGGAAGATCAAGGTCAAAGGTCAAGGTCACAGTCAAGCAAATGTCCATTTCACGCAATATATATATATATATATATATATATATATATATATATATATATATATATATATATATATATGTATATATATATATATATATATATATATATATATATATATATATATATATATATATATATATATATATATATATACATACATATATATATATATATATATATATATATTTATATAAATATGTATATATATATATATATATATATATATATATATATATATATATATATATATATATATATATATATATATATATATATGTGTATATATATATATATATATATATATATATATATATATATATATATGTATATATATGTGTGTGTATATATATATATATATATATATATATATATATATATATATATATATATATATATATATATATATTGACCCTCGGTAATGAATGGCCTCCTGGTGCTATACGGCCAAAATTCCCAAAAATATCATATTAAGTACAAAGAAATTCTTCTAGACATCTATAGTAAGTAATGTTCATGAGGCATTTTTTATGGTATTGACATGTAAAACCACGAATCAAATATGCTTTGAATATCGTTGTTGTTGTGGAAATCCAGTGTCTTCCATGATTTTGCTTTCTTCAAAAAGTTGATCCTGCTAATGGCTTCGTATTCACAGTATCAAGTGATATCGCAGTCAGACTTCCGACAAATTACATTTTTATAAGAGTTTTCACCATGTCTTTGGCTGATAAATATTTGAAGAAGTGTTCTTGATATCTCGCATTATAATGACTTTACGATCAAATCTATAATGTTATCGGCCAGTATACTCCTCCTTTACCTTGAACATTTATATTTCTATAGCCAGTTACTTTATTATTTTTTCTTTCCCTCTATACTAGTTCACTTGCAATGTATTACTTATTTAGAATATCTGGTTTAGGTGAAACTGGAATTAATAGAAATTAAAATACCAACTAAAATATAGTTATATAATCATGATAAGAAGATATTAATAATAATAGTGATAACAAATAAATATCTAAAATAAAGGTATGTCCATTAAACTCCCTTATTGTGTAAGTTTGAGATAAAAGAAAGATAAGAGATTGTCTGCCCCGAGTCTCGGAACTGTCTTCGCCATCAGGGTACAAATTTATTCGTTATGCTCTATTCCACGAATAAATTTGATCATGGTGTTTTGAAATAAATTCTCTCTCTAAGAAAGAAAAAATGAAGCACTAAATTATGTCTATTCACTAACTTGGAATGAAAACCAAGAATAATTGGTACAAAAGTAGCGTGGTTTTATTTGACAAAAAATTATATTTAATTGTCCTAATTAAGCATGGAGGGGACAAGAAATTAGAGCGTACAATCCAATTTTCATCTGATTAAACAGAATAGCCAAATTTCTTTTCCCGGCTATTTACATAATTCCAGAATTCTGCTTAATTTGCGCTAAAACATTTTCTCGGCTCGACTTTATCAGAAGCATTCGAAAATCTCAGCTGGTTATCAGAAGTTATGCTTTAAGAATTTTACACATTATACACCTCCAACGGTCGAATGTTCTGAAATGTTCTGATGCGTTCAGGTCCGAGACTTTGGGGAATCCGCTTTGATGTGAGGTACAATTCGGACAGTATTTTACTTATAACTTTAAATCCTGTGGGGCATCCTGAGGTGTCCTTAGTATTTGACACGCCAGATACACTAAAAATAGATAAGTTAGAAAATCCATTTTTTTTATCTGTTCATAAAGTTTTATCAAGTTAAATAAAATCTTATTTCTTAAAAATTTGCAAATTCTAGCAAATATCAAGTGACGAATATTTTTTATGATGATTAGTGAATGGTTATCACCATAACTGATTTTATTCCTTTATTTTGAACTAGGTATACCATATTTTGAAAAGATATTGATTTATCAGTTAAGAAGTCTGTAAATTTGAATTCATAAAGATTTGTTTGATAAAAGGTTGCGCGAACTTAGCTTGTTTATCTATTGACTATCATCCAAATGGAAAATTTGATTATTTTCTTGGGGAAAAAATAGGCTTTCTCTAAAAATTTCATAGGATATTGTAAGTTAATCCCTCACCTTTAAATTGCTATAATTATGTAACGGCGAATTTCTTAAAAATATTATTGAACACATTTAAATTCATATATACCTAACGTTCATCTGAAATTTCTGAAAGACTTCACTGCCGTGGTTTCAAGGTAATGACGCATCTATGCACTATTGGATGTTCAATGTTTTATCAAGGAATCTAAAGATATCCTTTGCTATTTAACATTGAAAGCTCATTTGTGTTTCTTTCTTTTGAACGCAACAAAACAAGATAAATGAGTTTTCAAACAGGAGGAGATACCTAATGATCAAATATTTATCTGAAGATAATCAACATTACATGTGGTTTTCTTGCTTTATAGATTTTATGATCTGATAATCCTTTTAATGTTTTATTCGGGAAATTGGTTCATATTAAAACAAAGAAAATTAAATTCTAGTGTTAATATTTTCTGTTTATCTAATGAAACAACGATATCACCGGTTACCTTCAACAAGGCCTAATGGAATTATCATCATGAACTCAGACGATAATATATTTTAGAGAAGGACAATTTAGTAAATATCATAATCTATGGAGTTATTCATTAAAATATGAACAAGTTAGTTGAATGATGTCTTGTAGAAGGTCGCACGCCAAAATGTATGAAAGGTTCAATGTCTAGAAAAAGGACGCAGAATAGAATTTTTTCGCGTTACGAAGTATAGCGAAAAATATTTGTCCTAACGACATGTAAGCAGATCTTAAGTGTCTTGTTACTTAAGTTCAGTTGTTATGTAGGCAGTGGCCAATGAGAATTTAGTGTTGGGTGAAACGTATTCGATGTTTGAAGAGGTATTTAGCAAGTGGTCACTTTCTAGCGCACGCTAGCTCGAGCAAGTCGAATTTATTAGCCAGGACGCCAGGCAGGGTCAAATACAGCTTCAGATGTGAATAGTGTTTTCACGCCAGCAATCAGAATGCTGAAACCGTTTCAAGAAGTGATGGACAATCTATTATCCAATTTCCAGCAGAATATTCAACAAGTATCCGCACCTCATTAAAGTATGATGGAAAACCGTTTGAATGAGCATCGCGTTATTTTGAGGAAACTGATACGAAAATGTTAGCATTAGATGCGATTCTTTATCAACTTGGAGGACAAGGAACATCTAAAACTGCTGCAGAAACGAGTTAGTACGCAAAGAGCAGCATCGCCGAAAGTGTCAAGCTAGTTAAAGATCGAGGGAAAGTGTGGATTCATATCAACTTTGATGGAAGAGGTCTAGAGATATATAAGGCCAAGAGTTGACATTGGAGCCGGGAATGTACCAAGAAAGACGTCGAAAAGATAAGTGAAAATATAGCTGTTTTTATTTTGTATACTTAGCAGTTGGTACAAGGAAATTGGAACATTGTGTTTATTTTATTTTGTTGTTTTTAATCGCCTGTTGGTTGTTGTTATTCACAATACATTGAACAGAATTAGATTGGGTCCAGTAAGATAGTCATTGACGTCTAAAAGGGCAATCGCAAAATTCCATTTCAAAACCGTTACTGTGGTTGTTGGATTGGGTAACAATAGGTCAGAAAGGGACGAATCATAATTTATTAAAAGAGAATGGGTGACACTGGTATCAGAGAAACTAAGAAATAATTCCTTTGACGGTGACCAAGAATGGAAATGGTAAGCAAAGGCTGGTTTTTTATTACAAACTTTTTAAGGATTTAGTCAGTCTACAGTCTGCTTATCGCATAGAAATCTATTAAAACGTTGCCAATATCTTTCTCATTGGGGAAAATTTTAAAAAGTTTTTATAATGGATTATCTTTAGATATTTTTATAAGCGGCGGTACATCTTTACCAAAGTTTTTAAGTCTGTTAGATATTGGAGATCTAAGGAAGTGAAGATTGAAGTATTTTTAGATGATGGCATAGCTGCAGATGGTTGTTTTGAAGGGGCATTGGATGCTAGTCATTTACTTTAAAAGCTTCAAGATTTGGATTTATTTACAAGAAAGTATAATTGGTTTTCAGACTCTAAATTGTATTTGGAAAGGTTCACAGAGGACGAATACTGAAGGCAAATTTCGTAACTACAGTATTAGGATAAACTACGTCGTTAAAGACCTTGTTTAGATGCCAAACCTTCTGAATTAACAAAAACTTTTTTTAACGAATATCTTTTGGACAATTGTCTGTTACATAATTTCCACGAAATTTGTCGTGAGAGGTATTGTAAAAATGAAAACGGTAAAGTATTTCTGTATTTTTACATATTGAGCAAAGCTAGTTGGGAACTTAATGGAGAAATATCAGATGCTCTACTTGAGATCACGTTTTGACGCAGAAATTCATTCTTTTTATTTTGGTCGTTACTTTAACTATATACGTGCATCGGACTTATTTAACCTATTACTTCATTGTGATGCCTAAGATGTAGTCAGTTTATCACTATATTGTGACGCTTAAGATGTAGGCAGTTTATCACTATATTGTGACGCTTAAGATGTAGGCAGTTTATCACTATATTGTGACGCTTAAGATGTAGGCAGTTTATCACTATATTGTGACGCTTAAGATGTAGGCAGTTTATCACTATATTGTGACGGTTAAGATGTAGGCAGTTTATCACTATATTGTGACGCCTAAGGTGTAGGCAGTTTATCACTATATTGTGACGCCTAAGATGTAGGTACTTTATCACTATATTGTGACGCCTCGGATGTAGGCAGCTTAGCACTATATTGTGATGCCTCAGATATAGGCAGTTTAGCACTATATTGTGACGCCTCAGATGTAGGCAGTTTAGCGCTATATTGTGACGCCTCAGATGTAGGCAGTTTAGCGCTATATTGTGACGCCTCAGATGTAGGCAGTTTATCACTATATTGTGACGCCTAAGATGTAGGCAGATTATTACTATGTCGTGACGCATCAGAGGTAGGCAATTTATCACATTGCGAAGCCTCGGATGTAGGCAATCTTATCAATATATTGCGACGCCTCATAGGAAATTTACCGCTATATTGCGACGCTTCAGAAACAGGAAATTTACCGCTATATTGTGACTCCTCAGATTTGATAGTTATATTGTGGCGCCTCTGGTGTTGGGAAATTTATAAGTTGTGACACCTCAGTAGTAGGTTTGGAGTAATTTTGAAGTTTTTAGCGATGAATACAGCGATTTTTTTGTTTTTATCATGAAAAGTGTGGTTGGAAACTGGCAGCAAATGAATCTTAAAAATTAAACATGAAGGAGCAGGAGGCAGTCGACAGAATTATGTAAAGTACTTTGACAATGTTTGAATGTTGTTTCAGATAACAAAAAATTTTCGATTTTAATGAAAGTAGGTAGCAAAAAGCCAGATTTAGAAATCATAGAAAACCAAAGAATTTAAACTTGTACTGAATACACTGTTCAGGTCATCAATGTATGTTAGCCCAGAAAGAGTACAAAAGAGCGGATTTTTTGAAGTGTTGTCAACTAACATGGATGAATGGTCAATTCTTGCTTACATTTTTCAGTGTTATGGACTTGTGAGAGTTATTCATTCTTTCGACTGTTTTGCCACTTTTAAAAATATGTTGAGGTTTTTAATCTCTAATATTAGTGTCCCGGTACAGAGGGAATTGATGTTTTAACTTGAGGTTTGGTGCTTTATACCAAAGGTTATTAATAAAATGGAGGTAAAAATTCTTCACTTAAGTAGAATATTCCAGAGTGAAAGTCCTCTCCATCTTGACTTTTGATATTATCGAGGGAAACTTTATTGTTGAACTTTGAGTATTTATGTAACAAAAGGTTTATTACACACGGCAAAGATAAAAAAAAAAAGGGAAAATTTTCGCTGAAATTTAACTTTGATATAGAAGGTAAAGTTTTTTGAAATTATAAGCATATATGTACAATGTCTTATTTTTGGAATCTGCTTTCCAGGATCGTGAATGCAATGAAATGCCAGCAGTCGTCTTTGACGGTGGGATCTAATTTGGACAGGAAATTGGGGGACCTCAGTTGTCATGGGCATCTTCTATCATCGATGAATGACAGCACCGACAAGGCTTACAAACTTGTCTTTCAACAAAGAGAAACTTACAATAATCGTCACGAGCAAAGAGAAATGCCATTGTATGTTGCTTTATTTATTACGCTTTTATTAGATTCCGGTGCTTTGGTAATCTCCAGTGATCAAGCCATTTATGCCATAACGCGCATGCATGAAATGAGGGGTTACATAGATGCAACGGAAAATTCACTTGTTAAATCTTTGCAAGCACCTGTGAAACATTAAGCTGGTAGATCGGTGCATACAAAGGATCTTTTTGATAATCAGGTGTTGCAGAATCTGCGCGGTTTATATTTTCTTAAATTGAAAAACTTCTTTATTATTTTGATAGATCATTAAAGTTTTCTTATCTGAGATTTGGGGAATTAAGTTTATTGTAATTTGAACATTTCTTAGTTGAACAGAAAAAAATGAAAAATCACCAATACTGTGAAGTTTTTGATATCGGAAGTTGTCACAAATGCTTTTCCATATTTGATGTATTTTGCATGATACAGAGGAAGCTGGAATGATTTTGTCCTTTGATCGATTTATCTTTAAGAAGTTTTTTAAAAGCTCCTGTAATGTAACCAAACAGAATTTTTTGTTAAAACTGTGGCTACAAGTTCAAACATTGCAAACGATAACGTCAATGATAGGTGTCTTCATAGGCATGAGTGTTGGTAGTCTGTTTCAAGTAAACATGTTTGTCAAAGGCTTCAAAAAGAGGTTAAATGTGTAAATCATTCAATCGGAACATTTATTTCTTTCTCTCCATTTCTTTCCTTCTCTCCCTTTCTTTGGTATTATCTAGGGTCAACCGGCACGGTGCGCTATAATGCAATTTAGTGTTTTATTATGTTTATACCTGTAGAGAATGCGAAGTGAAGTGAGGACTAGAATTTTTTCGCGTTACGAAGTATAGCAACAAATATTTGTCCTAACGACATGTAAGCAGATCTTAAGTGTCTTGTTACTTAAGTTCAGTTGTTATGTAGGCAGTGGCCAATGAGAATTTAGTGTTGGGTGAAACGTATTCGATGTTTGAAGAGGTATTTAGCAAGTGGTCACTTTCTAGCGCACGCTAGCCCGAGCAAGTCGAATTTATTATTAATATTATTATCATTATTATTTATTAGTAGTACAAGAGTGAGGTCCCACCACTCAAATTTGGCTTACTCTGCATTATTGCCGTGGATACACAGGTTTCCATAGTTTTTTCAAAACTTGAGATTTTGTTTTTTATCTATGGTTTTTCCTGGGCGGCAGAGGAGGCTTATATGTTAATTTGAAAGTTTGTTCATTTTGTTTTAAATATGCACTGCTATATCAGTACAGAAGTTTGTAGAAGTTATTAGAATATGTGATGTTACATCTATATTGTTTTCTAAAAGTATGATTCATTAGAAAAATAAACCTGGCGTCAACCGGCACGGTGCGCTATAATGTGGGTCAACCGGCACGGTGCGCTATAATGCAATTTAGTGTTTTATTATGTTTATACCTGTAGAGAATGCGAAGTGAAGTGAGGACTGAATGATATGAAAAGGTAAATGCTTAGAAGAAAGACGCAAAAGGTACTAAAGGGTGAATTTCAATAATATAGTAAAAGACCAAAAGGTACGAAAGGATGAAAGTCTGTAAGAATGTCTCATACTAACATGTACGACAGGGTGAATATTTAGAAGGTTGCACGGCAACAGTAAAAAAGGGGTGAATGTTTAGAAGATGTTTGCAGGCCAAAAGTTAAGAAAATAGGTATGTTTTTGAAGAATGATGCAGACCAAAAAGTACGAGAGGTTGAATGTTTAGGAGAAGATCGCAGATAAAAAGGTAAGAAAGGGTGAATGACTAGAGAAAGGTCGCCGACCAAAATATGCAAAAATGTGGGTGTCTAGAAGAACATCATAGACCAAAAGGTAAGAAAGGATCAATGTTCAGTAGAAGGTCGTAGACACAAAAGTATGAAAGGCTTAATGCCTGAAAGAGACTCCAGACGAAAAGGTACTAAAGGGTGAATATCTAGAAGAAGATTACACACCAAAATATACGAAATTATTCGATGAAACATGACAATGTTTAGATTTAATGTCACGATGTCCTTTTATCTTGTATGCAAAGAGCAAATAAAAGTGTCTTATCACCTTCATATATACGTTGTATTGTTTTATTAACAAATTTTAGAATGACATCAGTCTCAAGTTTATTGCTCATTCAAACTCTATGCACAAAACTGGCCCTTTGAGCATGCATAAGAGTTAAAAAGTGTTGGGGTAGTATCTAACATAATTGAAGAATTAACCCGGTACTAGCTACCATATATATATATATATATATATATATATATATATATATATATATATATATATATATATATATATATATATATATATATATATATATATATATATATATATGCTCAACAAGATGCCACTAGACACCATTATATATGACGATTTATTTTTACGTATCTAGAATTTCTTGGATATCAAGGCCCTTACTTTCTTACTTTCCATTATATACCTCTTTCAAGTCATGTACCCATCTCTTCACGTGTCTTATTCCCTCCTCCTCCTTTACAATTGCGATTTATATATTTTCCACAGTGCCAAACCATCTCGAAAGTCTTTCACCTACCCATTTTCTTATGCTAATTTCTTAGTACTTCTACTATTTCATTACTTGATACTCATTTTAGTGTTTTTTTTTATCATAATATATATGTTATGGAGACACTTTATTATGAAATTTTAATTATTTTCTATATTATTTCTCGTTTAGTTATGCTGTATGACCCATACGAGGTGTGAACACGAGGGCTTACACAATTTGTATTTTTCCACGAGGTTAGAAAGTGTATGAAACTTCTTGAAATAGATTCACTCTTTTGTATTGTTTTGAGTGAGGTGGGCCGAGTTAGAAGAGGGTTGCCTTGCAAGCAAGGTTTGTTCCCCTGTTCAATTATCTACTTTGGCTACTTGGCCACTAGTGCCTTGTCCCCACGCCACTATAATGATCTTTTTAGAAAATTCTA
>NC_090728.1:20608080-20633080 GCF_036898095.1 Palaemon carinicauda | reverse complement strand
TTCACCTCTATCATGGTGGTACCTTTTCCAGAGGTGTCTTGACTAGGCTAGTACAGCCTTGCCATCCCACCTCCATCTTTGGTGCTTGTCCCTTGCCGCCTCTACCCCGGCATCACCGCCGCTACGGGTGACTTCCTTATCCTTGCCGCCTTCCCCCGAGTGCCGGGGGATCGCCGCCGGCCGCCGGCTTACCGCCATGGCCTCTCCATTCCCTCATAGCCTCGGCACACTGCCGACCCCTCCCGGAGTGCCGGCACTAGTAGCCGGCCCCCGGCCCCGGCTATGCTCCTTTATCCTTACCCCTGTCACCCTCCGACTGCCTCCGGCTGCCGGAACCGCCGCTCCTTGCCGGCGGCCGCCGCTACCGGCTGCCGCCACCCTGGCTTCTTTTGACCATAGAATGATCATTCTTGAATGCCAGAAACTCTGCTCGAGCGGCTTCCGGCGTGCCGGGGGTATGCCGGACCCGTCCGGAGGCGGCAAGATGCCTTGCACCCCTTCTCTCAGCTATCTTTACTAGCGATAGCTCCTAAAAAACCGCACCTAGACGGCTTGTTAACGCAGACAAACTGGTACGGAATCGTACATTTTGTTCAGTTTTCACTCTGTCTTCTTGCGTGTTTCATCTTTCCAGCACGCTACGTGTAATTGGCACGTCTGGTTGCCGGAACCTTACTAGGATCTCATGATCCCCAGACTTTCTTGATAAGATTTCAAGCCCAGTCTATAATATGGTTATTCTAGATGGAATTCCCATTATCAAGACACCTTCCATGGAGGCCTACGGCCACCTGGGACTGTCCGATGCTACGGCAACCAGCCGGGCGGGTTACACGAGGCATGCGTCTGTCTCCTTTCACCCACCCTTCTGTGCATCACAATTAATTTAAGTTAATATTAACTTGTTAATAATTAACTTTATATACGAGCCATATTATGACTCTACAATACTCATCGTCTCTTTCCTTTACAGGAGGAGTACGTCAGGTGTGACCACGACTTCTGCGCGGTCCGTCGGCCACACTTCTATGGACACACGGTGTGTAGGACACACGCCCCTTGTGCTCACAAGAGAGGGGATCTCAAATACTGGGGCCCCACCACCTGTTCGGTCTGCCAAGAATGCTTACAGAGAGTATTCTATGATTCTCCCTCAGCGGAGATTCGGGACACTGCTCGGGACAACCTACGCAAGTGGGTACGTGGCTTTCAGAAGAACGCCACTGGACCATACCTAGCCACAGAAGAAATGAGGTCTTTGCTGTTCCCAAAGGCCTCTCCAGACTCAGTGGTCCCAGTCGAACAGATCCCCGTAGTCCAGATTACAGTGGAACCTGATGTTGTCATGGCTCAGTCCATGAATGATTATCACCTGGATTCAGAACATGATGAACGCATGTCAGAGATCTCGGAGGACACCGAGAAAACCCTTATGGCAAAATCTCCATCAAGGACCTCCCCACATGCTCGAGCGACAATCCGTGGCGATTCGCCGAGCATATGGTCATCGCTGACGACAAGATCTTCGTCAGCGATAAGATCGGTTCCATACCCCTGGAAGAAGTGGAGTTCTTCCCCCGCTTTGAGGCGTATCCGGACTGTTACGTCCGTCTACGTTCAGAACCATCCTCAAAGGAAGAGACCGAACCGAAGGAGAAAACAGTGTTCGATCTCTCGAAGGCCCAGGCTATGCTTGCCAAAGCGCTTAAGAGCAGAGGCTTTACCTGCTCTGGACTTCCGGCTCTGAGCAAGAAGTACCTCACCTACGTTGCGCCGATGAAGTGGTGATACCCTTCACGGAAAAGGCCTTCGCTGCCTGCTTTAAGGCTGTAGAAGAAGGGAAACCCTGCCCTGCATTGGAGGAATGCAGACCTTTCTCCGCAGTCACCCCGCCCGACACCAAACACTGGAAGGATGTACAACACACCTTCGTGGTGGGCAAACTAGATCCTGACGTTGCTGGACGTCAGTTTAATGAGGACCTCCCCAAGCTAAACGATCACCTCCTTCGTAGGGAACAGGAAACGAAGGAGAGGCTGGCAACATCTCTCACTCTCCAAATCCAGATGGACGTAATGGCTGGCGACACCAGAGTCCCTGACCATTACATGGTCCTTGCCAAATCTCATATGGCAACCTTAGTCAAGGATCTGTACCACTTCATGCGAGCTCGTAGAGCCTGCAGAGAATTCGTGTTCTCCAGTGCCACTGTCAGACACGAACCCCGGAAACTGATTTCCTCCAACATCTGGGGCAAGTACCTCTTCCCATCTGATCTAGTGAAGGAGATCACAGACAAGGCCGCATCTGAGAACAGGAACCTTCTCAACAAATGGGGCATGTCTAGGAAGAGAAAGCCCTCTCAGGTTGACGGTCCTCAGCCTAAGAGGAAGCAGTCGAAGCATAGACCCCAGCAACGTCAGCACAGACGTCAGTTTCCGGCACCCGCTACTTCCCAAGTGGCCGCTCAGCCGCCACAGACCTTTCAGTTGGTCCCACAGCCGGTTTTGTCCTCATCACCGGCCTTCAACCCCGCCTTCGAGCAGCACTCCACTACCTTTCGTCCCAAAGGTAGAAGCTCAGGCAGGGGTTCCGGCAGAGATTCCTCTCGCCGGCCCTCCAGAGGCAGAGGAGGACAGGGAGCTAGCGGCCGAGGCAGCAAGTCCTCGGGACCCCAGAAGCAATGAAGTGCTTCCGGTGGGAGGAAGACTCCGCCACTTCCAGGATCGTTGGACCTTCGAATCCTGGGCACACAGCATCTTTAAGAAAGGTCTAGGCTGGAGCTTGGCGCAACCACCCCCAACCTTCCAGCAATTCTTCCAACGTTCAAACCCCTCCTGGAAGAATATGTGCTAGACCTCTTGAACAAGAAGGTGATAAGAAGGGTGAAGTCCACAAGGTTCCAAGGGAGACTGTTTTGTGTCCCCAAGAAAGACTCAGACAGACTCAGAGTCATTCTGGACTTATCCCCCCTCAACGTATTCATATCGAACAACAAGTTCAAGATGCTGACTCTTCAACAGATCAGAACCCTCCTGCCTCGAGGGTCTTCCACGGTCTCGATAGACCTGGCGGACGCATTCTGGCACATACCAATGAACCATCACGCTTCCTCCTACCTTGGATTCCGACTCCAACGGAAAAACTATGCCTTCCGGGCCATGCCCTTCGGACTCAACGTGGCCCCTCGGATATTCACAAAGCTAGCGGACGCAGTAGTACAACAGCTCCGCATCTGAAACGTCCAGGTGATGGCCTACCTCGACGACTGGCTAGTGTGGGCGCCCTCGCCCGAGGATTGTATAGAATCCTGCAGAAAAGTTACCCAGTTTCTCGAACACCTGGGATTCCAGATACACGCGAAAAAGTCTCGCCTATCTCCAGCTCAGAAGTTCCAATGGTTAGGCATCCACTGGAATCTTCAGTCACACCGCCTTTCCATTCCAGCAAAGAAAAGGAAGGAAATAGCAGGGTCTGTCAAGCGACTGTTAAAATCCAAACGGATCTCAAGACGCCAGCAGGAACAAGTTCTAGGCTCTCTACAGTTCGCCTCGATCACAAACCCAGTGCTTCGTGCACAGCTAAAGGATGCAGCGGGAGTCTGGAGACGTTCCGCATCCATCGCTCGAAGAGACCTCAAGAGACGGCTCCCAAGCAGACTTCGACTTCTTCTAAAGCCGTGGTCAGAAGCGAGGGCCCTAAAAAGGTCCCTTCCTCTCCAACACCCACCTCCATCTCTCAACATCCATACGGACGCTTCGTTGGAGGGTTGGGGAGGTCACTCCCACCAAAAACAGGCTCAAGGCACTTGGTCTCCCCTATTCAAGACGTTTCACATCAACATCTTGGAGGCCATGGCGGTTCTTCTGACGCTGAAGAAACTCTCCCCGCCCCCGTCGATACACATTCGCCTGACCCTGGACAGCTCTGTGGTAGTGCGTTGTCTCAATCGCCAGGGCTCAAGATCGCCCAAGATAAATCAGGTGCTCCTGACAATCTTCCGTCTGGCAGAAAGGAAGAAATGGCACCTGTCTGCAGTTCACCTACAAGGATTCCGCAATGTGACAGCGGACGCTCTATCTCGGACAACCCGATAGAGTCGGAATGGTCTCTAGACGCAAGATCATTCGCCTTCATCTCTCACCGAGTCCCAGAACTCCAGATCGACCTCTTCGCAACGAGCGACAACAATCAACTTCCTCGATATGTAGCCCCGTACGAGGACCCCAAAGCGGAAGTGGTGGACGCCATGACCTTGGATTGGAACAGATGGGCCAAGATTTACCTGTTCCCTCCCACCAATCTTCTGCTGAAAGTCCTCTCCAAATTGAGAACCTTCAAAGGGACAGCAGCTCTAGTGGCTCCCAAGTGGCCCCGCAGCAACTGGTACCCCTTGATCCTAGAGATGCAGCCAACGCTGATCCCCCTCCCGGACCCAGTTCTCTCCCAGCAAATACAGAAGTCGACTGTCTTCGCTTCATCATCGAAAATCAAGGACCTTCATCTCATGATTTTCTCACCCTAGCCGCTAAGAAAAGGTTTGGGATTTCGAAGAAGAGTCTAGACTTCCTCGAGGAATACAAGACCGAATCCACGAGAAGGCAATACGAATCGTCTTGGAGGAAATGGGTCTCCTTCGTCAAGGCAAAGAACCCCTCGAAAATCACTATAGATTTTTGCATGTCCTTCTTCATTCACCTTCATGGACAAGGCTTGGCAGCCAACACGATTTCTACTTGCAAATCGGCCTTGACCAGACCTTTGTCATACGCCTTCCAAATAGATCTGTCTAGCGACATCTTCAACTACCGAAGGCCTGTGCCTGTTTACGACCGGCACCCCCTCCGAGACCAATCACTTGGTCTCTAGACAAAGTTCTCCACTTCGCCTCCAACTTGGACAATGATTCATGCCCTCTTAAGGACCTGACTCAGAAAGTTATATTTCTCTTCGCTCTAGCTTCGGGAGCCCGAGTCAGCGAAATGGTGGCACTATCTAGAGAAGAGGGACATATCGTTTTCAACGATTCAGGAGACCTCTCCCTCTTCCCTGATCCGACGTTTCTCGCAAAGAACGAATTACCTACCAAACGATGGGGCCCGTGGAGGATATGCCCCTTGAAGGAAGATGCCTCTCTATGTCCAGTAGAGAGCCTTAAGGTCTATCTTCATAAAACTTCAAACTTTGGTGGAGGCCAACTCTTCAAAGGAGAAACATCGGGCAGCGACTTGTCACTGAAACAATTGAGAGCAAAAATCACCTACTTCATTCGCAGAGCGGATCCAGACAGTACACCCGCTGGTCATGATCCTAGGAAAGTCGCTTCGTCTCTGAATCTCTTTCAGAGTATGGATTTCGAAAGCCTCAAGAACTATACAGGCTGGAAATCCTCGCGTGTTTTCTTTAAACATTATGCGAAACAAGTGCACGAAGTGAAACAATTTGTGGTAGCCGCAGGTAGTGTTATGAAACCTGCTCTGAACTCTGCTTAGAACAGTGAGTTATTAGGGACTCTAACTCGTCGGGTGCCTATGTTGACCCTCAAGTGATACGTAGTGAAGCAGAAACCACCTTGTGTTTTCTTTAACTGTTCTTACCTCAGGTGAAATGTCATAGTAGATTACCACATGAGTGCTACATGCCACGTGCATGACGTGTGTTACATAAAGACTAACGTTCAGTAGAACGAGTGCCTACTAATACTTGATTCTTCCCTTTCAGACTCAAGAGCACGCCTTTATGACTATGTACATTTTTATCAATGTAAATGTTTTTTACTATTTATTGCATGACATGTATTGATTTACCTGCAATTATATAATAAAATGTCTATTTTATTACTTGTGCGTCGCCCTTGCTCCTTTCTTACTATGAAATATACTAATTGTCATAGTTTTATTACCCTTTATTCCTGGTTAAGGAAAATGCCAGGATTTACTCCGGGCATTTATTTATATAGAGCAAGTAAGTTTCCTTAGCGAATACTTACTCAATTATGAAGATGAGTCAACTCCATACACGAAGTGTTCAACCACCACTTCTTCAAGTTTGTTTCGACGCGAATACCAAATCGCTCTGACTTATCTTATTGATCTCATTGTTCCTTCAGCCTATATGAATAGCCTTCCCATGACCACTTTGATCTTAGCATAGCCCGTGGGGACTTCCATGCCAGGGGGGCAGGAAGGCAACTGCCTCACGGTAGCTCTAGTATAGACCACTATGCTTTCGGCTCAATGTTTTAGCACTCACTTATAAAGGGAAAAAGTCTACCACGATACACTAATTCTCTGGTACTCTTCCATCAGGACGCCATGGCTTGAGCCCAAAAAACGGATTTTGAGCGAAGCGAAAAATCTATTTTTGGGTGAGATAGCCATGGCGTCCTGATGGACCCACCCTGTCTGTTATCAGGTCCCGCCCTGCGCCGCTGTATCATGGTGATGAGCGAGCTCCAGACTTTCAGAATGAGGATGGACGTGACGTCATCGAAAGCAATGGCGTCCGTCTGTTTACATCGCGAGTACCGATATCGCCACATCTAGATTGGCTGCGGCTCAGCTCCCAGCCACTCCCTGTCCGCCATATTGAAGCGTTAACTCTATATGGGGTGTAGATAGCTATGTGGCACGTCTATACATGCGTGTCCCCTGTTGTTACACGATGTCTTAAGGGGAAACCTTTAGGATACTCGCTCCAGAAGTTAGAATTCTGTGATAACCTGTGGTTTAATTCTCTGGGAAAATCCTAGTAGTGATTACCCAAGGAAGCTACCAAAAAGGAACCTTCCATCAGGACGCCATGGCTATCTCACCCAAAAATAGATTTTTCGCTTCGCTCAAAATCCGTTTTATGTGTGTATAAACAAATACATGTGTCAATATAAAATGTTCCCAATCGTTCTTCCTGAATATGACAATTTTTCCCTGAATTTTATTGCAGTGTACTTTACGGTACACATATTGTACTCTTGGAAATGCACTCGTAACATTGATTTATCAAGGCAACAGTAATTCTCATAAGTATACGGCTGGTTGTGACAAGAGAATAAGAAACATTATTTCTCCCAAGTTGAATGCTTACTTCTTCGATATAAAGACGGCATCAGGTTACGCTCCTGAGTGGTTCTGTCATCACTCATCACACTTTATTTCACCATTGTCTGTCTTTCTTGTTCCTGTGCTGACCAAACTAGGGTTCATTCTGTGTTTTTAGAATATTGCAATGTTTTCACAACGTTCCCTTGTAAATGATACATTCTCTTCAAACGTAAGAGCCCGTGTTCCACCATTGTTTATGGATTTTCATAACCATCTTTTTAACATTTCTCGCTGAGCATTTCCCCCACTTTATTCCGCTTTCAATTCGTCCTTCTTGATATTTTTTACCTTTCCATTTTCACTTTCTAATTCTTTATTTGCTGGATCTTTTTATAATAGGCAATTATCAGGAAATCTTCATCAAAATTTAATCTTCCATTCATCATTGTTCTTATCTCTTATTTGCTCTTGTGTACCTATTTCATTTGTGCTCCAACCCATCCATATCTGCTCCCTATTTTTGCCTATCCCTACATTTAAAAATTGTTAACATCTAATTATTTTCATTGACGAAACATGCTTATGGGTATAGAGATAAGATCTTTGATAATAAGTGTTTAACTTTGTTCACCATCAACCTCATGTAGCTCACTTTAGTCATTTTACTTTTTATTTCATAATTCTGTCATGAAATACTTTCTCTGCAAATCTTCAATTTTCATATGTTTTTTTTTCTTTTTTTTTTTAGTCTCCTAATTCACTATATACAAAAATGTCAATAAACATTTAAAAATTGTAACTTGATTACCAAAGGAACCTTGATCATCAGTTATATTATCAAGATATTTTTCTGAAATCAGACATTTTCGTTTTGAAAAAGTGATATTTTGATTAGATTTACCTTAGTAGTCTTGTTCAACAGGGATATTGCTTGGTTTTTGTTCATCCTTATCGTTTTTGAAGTATTTTTTTACGCTTTCAAAATACAATGGGTATGCTGATTTGAAAAGAAAATAATTAACTTATGCAGAAAAGAGCAGTATTTCAGATCAGCTACTTTTTAGATCTTTTAGCTTTATTTAACATTCAATTTTCGGCTGCTTATCTGTCTATCTATCTATCTATCTATCTATCTATCTATATATATATATATATATATATATATATATATATATATATATATATATATATATATATATATATATATATATATATATATATATATATATATATATTTATTTATATTTATATATATACCGTTATTTTCTATAATTCAGAGGCAAATGTGTTTACATAGGATGACTGATTGATATTGATATGCTTCCAACTTTTTATTTCGTGAGTAGATTAAGATTATCTTAATATAAACGTAGTGCTCATCACCCTTTCAGTAAATGTTCTGGCTAATGAATATGGCATTATGGAGAAAACTATAATAATAATAATAATAATAATAATAATAATAATAATAATAATAATGAATATTATTATTATTATTATTATTATTATTATTATTATTATTATTATTATTATTTTTATTATTATTATTATTTTGTTGAAAATAATGGCCGCCTCAGTTGCATTGATCTTATACTCTGTCTTCTCAATGGCTCTTATTATCTTCTTTTCAGGATCACTGTATACAGCCAGTAACTGAAAAAAAGTCAACATTTAAAGTGGGTAGTCAAATTCAGAAATAATTGGTTTTAACGTGAAGTTTACAAATAATGTAAAATTTACAATTCGGGTAAAAGAAAACAGTGATCAGGCTACGTGTTTCGGGATTGTTGTCTACCATCCTCAGGCTTGAGTGTTTGGAACGATGAAAGCTACGTCCTTATATACGGAAAATCTGGCTTAGGCAGACGAATTTACATTGGCTGCCTTGGGTGTCGTGGGCAGAGTGAATAGAATGGCTGATCCTCATTGGCTAAGGCGCTCACAGAGAGCGGGCGTAGAACAGTCAGACTGCCTTCCCACACTCATCGGTGATGAGTCGCTATCTTGCCCTCTGGGAGCTGGACTCTGATTGGTGGGGTTGCTCGCAGAGAGTGTATGCAGACTAGGCAGACTAACCTGTTGCTGATCAAAGCTTATATCTTGATCAGTTGGGTTGTCTTGGTTGTAAATGTCATGGTTGGTTGGGTTACTCTTCCATGTGTTGTTCCTTCTACAGGAGAGGAGGAGTTATATTTCCTTGGTAGTGTTAAGTGTCGGGTTTCTTCTTTGTATGAAAAGAGCTTCAAGTGTGCGAAGTCTCCGGCTATCTGGAGCACGGCCAATGATCTCGGTGTTCTCAATTATTTCCTCATGTTTGATGTTGATGTGGACGTGGAGGGCATGCGGTTTTATCGCACCATGTTGAACATGACAGGATAGTCTCTTTGACAGACGCATGGTGGTCATTATTATGTAACGTCCAGAGCATCCTGGAACAGGGCATAAGTAGGAATAGACCACATTGGTCTGTCTGAGGATGTCCAGATTCGGCGGGGCTGAATTGTTCCTCATGATGAGAGACCTCGTCTTGTTGGTTTGATGATAAATAGTCAGTTTGACATCTGTCTTTTTATCCAGAGGGGAAGCATGACTCTTTCTCATGTGTCTCATGGTCTTTTCATCCTTCTGGTAATCTCGATGCATGAACCCTTTATAGTAAAGGTTGATGGTAGTTGTGGTGTTCACAGTCGGGTGTTCACCCTGATACCAGGTGTCCATGGCCAGCTTGATTTCACAGCAAACTTGTTTGTTAGAGTAGCCATTGTTCACAAGGACAAGGCGACTCAGAAAAGTAACCCAACCAATTATGACATCACCAACCAAGAAAACCCAACTAATCTAGACATAACCAACCCAGACAACTTTTATCAGTGACAGGATAGTCTGCCTAGCCTGCATACACTCTTGGTGAGCGCTCCTACCAATCAGAGCGCAGCTCCCAGATGACAAGGTAGCGACTCATCACCCATGAGTGAGTGGGAAGGCAGTCTTATTTTTCTACAGCCGCTTTTGGCGACCTATTTAGCCAATGAGAATCAGCCATTCTATTCTCTCCACCCACAACACCAAAGGTAGCCTTTATAAATTTTCAGCCTCTCTGCCTAAACCAGATTTGCTGTATATAAGAAAGTAACTCCCATCGTTTCTAACACTTAAGCCTGAGGAAGGGAGACAGCACTCCCGAAATGCATAGCTTGTTCACTGTATTTTTTTTACACAAATTGTAAAATTTCCCTGATTTGTAAATTTACATTAAAACTTTGATTCCCCAGTTATTCCTGAATTTGACCACCCACCATGAAGAATGACGTTTCCTCAATTACTGGCTGTATGAAGTAATCCTGGAAAGATTATAATAAGAGCCATTGAGAGGATGGAGTATGAGATCAATGCAATGAGGCATACAAAACCTCCTGAAAGAGGGTCTACTACCAGAATATACAAACTTCAGACTTCACGAACCCTCAGCATGAGATGACCCAAGGACTAGTGACTTCTGTAGGACCCTCCTCCAGAGACAACTCTGCAACAAGAATAAGGTGAAAGGAGAACTTTTGGAGTGCCTGAGCCACCTGGTGGAAGAATGGGAAGCCGTCAGAAGGAATCCTCGCAGATCAGGCTCCGCTTGAAATATGGACTAGGAAGGCCCCTTTTTTCACACACATGGGCCACACGTATATACAGAAAGATGGTGTAGTCATGGGCTCTCCCCTTGGTGTGCTTTTTTTACAAATCTTATATGAGAGTTGTTGAAGAGAGGGTTTTCTCACGAATGTGTCGTCCAGACGTGTATGAGATATATAGATGGTACTTTTGTCATGGCCCCTTCTCCCCAGGACATCAAGACTATGTAGGACATTTGAGGAATGTGGCTGCCTGAAGTTTACTGTCGAACATAGCAAAGATGGACAGCTGCCCTTCCTAGATATTCTCATCTCTCCCAACTTTAACCGATTTGATACCAGTTTATATATTAAGCACACTAACCTCGGCTTATGTTTAAATGGAGACAGTGAATGCCCTGCCAGGAACAAGGCCTCCACCATTAAAGCCAACATCCGCACAGCCCTCTCCCACTCCTCCTCTTGGACTACCACACACCAAGAACTTGACCGAGTTGCACAGGTCCTGGTGAACAATGGCTACTCTAACAGACAAGTTACCGGTGATATCAAGCTACCCAATGACACCTGGTACCAGGGTGAACACCTGACTGTGAACACCACAACTACCATCAACCTTCATTATAAAGGCTTCTTTCATCACATTTACCAGAAGCATGAAAAAGCCATGGGAGACATAATAAGAGTCATGTCTCCCCTATGAATAAACGCAGGTGTCAAGCTGACTATTTATTATCAAAACAACAAGCTGAGGTCTCTCATCATGAGGAACATCCTCAGGTCATCCTCAGACAGACAAATGAGGTCTATTCTTTCTTATGCCCTGTTTCAGGATGTTCTGGACGTTACATAGGAATGACCACCATATGTCTGTCAAAGAGACTGTCCTGTCAATTCCAACAAGGCGTAATAAAAGCTCATGCCCTCCACGTCCACAACAGCACCAAGCGTGAGGAAATAATTGAGAAAACTAAGATCCAGACATAACCAACCCCGACAACTTTGATCAGCGACAGGATAGGACTAGCCTGCAAACACTCGGCGAGAGCTCCTACCAATCAGAGCCCAGCTCCCAGAGGACAAGATATCGACTCATCACCCCTGAGTGAGTGGGAAGGCAGTCTGACTGTTTTACACCCGTTCTCGGCAAGCGGCTAGGTCAATGAGGATTAGCCATTCTGTTCACTCTGCCCACAATGCCCAAGGCAGACAATATGAATTCACTGCCTCTCTGCCTAAGCCAGATTTGCTTTATGTAAGGAAGTATCTCTCATCACCTGCAACACTCAAGCCTGAGGAATGGAGACAACACTCCTGAAATGCGTAGTTTGTTCACTGTATTCTTTTACCCGAATGGTAAATTTTACTTGATTTCCAAACTTTACATTGAATCCTTGATTCGCCTATTTTTTTCTGAATATGACTACCCACTATGAAGGATGACTTTTGCTTAGTTACAGGCGCCATGCAGTAATCCTGAAAAGAAGATAATAAGAGCCCTTGAGAAGATGGAGTATAAGATCAATACAGCTGAGGCAGCCAACACTTTCAACAAAACCTGCCTAAAAGAGGGTGTACTACTCAAATATTATTATTATTATTATTATTATTATTATTATTATTATTATTATTATTATTATTATTATTTTTATATCATTATTATTATTATTATTAATATTATTATTATTATTATTATAATTTTTATATTATTTTTTATTATTATTATTATTACTATTATTATTATTATTATTATTATTATTATTATTATTATTATTATTATTATTATTATTAACTAAGCTACAACTGGAGTTGGAAAATCAGGATGCTATAAGCCCAAGGGATCACACTGAAATAAAGCCCAGCGAGGATGGGAATAAGGAAATAAGTTAACCATATGAGAGTTTATAAATTTAAACTATCATAGAGTCAACAATAAAGAGAGACTTGTATTAGCCTGTTAAACATTGCTACATTATTGGAAAGTAAGATTTTTTTTAAGCTTTAACGATTCAACTGCCTGATTATAACGTTCACTTCACAATAAGTTCAGAGCTGTAATAAAACCTCCATAAAACTGAGTAGTGTTGAGACTTTTGTTGGAGAAAGAATAACTGTTATGATTAACTATACATACTACAACGTACTGGATGGGGCCATCTGGTAAGATATGAATTCAAAGGATGGTCAGAAATATGAAAAATTGTATGCAATATGCATAACGAACTAATTCAAGGACGGTGAGTGAGATTAATATCTACTTCAAGAATAAAAAAAAATTAATAGCCAGCGAGGTTTTGTCTATCAAATTAAGACGAGAGTCAAAAGCTGAAGACCAAGCAGAAGAACATTACTTGAAACGTGTCTCAGAAATTATTGATCAGCCAATCGATCACTTGACCATTTTCATCCTTTTAGCACAATGTCGTTTCCTGAATATTAATTCATCTCAATCCCTAGTATTGTTTTTCTCTTTTTCCTCCTTCGTCTTGATATCAAGTCATAAAAAAAGTTCTATAACTAATCAGCAGATCTCGCCATCAATAAGAGTCTTCCTTCGGGAGGGTTCTAGAGATGGTCCACTCCGATTAGTTTAGTTTCCTTGATTGGCAATATCCCAGAATAATAAAGGTTCTTGTCGCAATTGGAAGCCGAAATGGTCGGACCTAACCTATTAGCTGCTGACTACTTCCACTTTAGAAATACTTACTTCCATAACCGATTTATTTTTTACTTTTTTTGTGGCAAGGGGGGGGGGGGGGGCTATGATAGGATAGTTTACAGATGTTCGAGATTAATATTTCCTTTCCGTTTTCAATTTGGAGGAAATTTTAGTTTTTCGAGAAAGAGAATCAAAAGAGAATGATGGTGACCTTACCATTACTTCGATCATCTTTACTATTATTCCAATAATGTTCTTTTTGTTTACTTTGACTTCCAAATAAATTTGGAAATATCTAGAAATCTTTGCAGACAAAAATACTGGATCAGAAATCTACAATTGTCCTTATCACAATAAATTATGCATACCTTTACATGTATATTGACCATTTTCATTAATGTGGCCGAGTTACATCTTCATTTAAAGGAATGAGATATTTCCCTCTAGGTAAGACGGAAGGATAATAAAATAGGATACAAATTTTCTTAAAGATATATTAGGTAAATTTTCTTTTACGTTCCGTCAATGGGTTTTATGGCGCTGATCCATTCTTGCTTATTGAAGCACATTAATTGGTTTGGACATTCATCAACGAGTAAAGAACTGTTTGGCAGAATGGATCGATGTAAGATATAAAAAGAAAAAAAAAGGGTCCAGTATATATATCAGAAAGTTAGTTTGTTACACCAACTTTCAAAACTATGTTTGTGATAATGTTGTAAAAAGATAAATCCCTTTCGACGTGGATGTATTTTTTTCCAATTCATTATTTAAGATCTCGTGGGATATTGATTGAAATGTTCAATCCTTCAGATAAATCGGTCAAAACGTTATAGATTGCATGATAGTTTTTATATTCAAATGATAAAAAGTAATGAAAAAAAATTAATGGATTGACAATAACATTCATAATGTGCCACCCTACACAGACTATCTATCTAATATGAAGAGACTAGTTCTACAATACCCTGAAAAGCTACCAGTGATTTTCTTTCATATGCTGTGGTGGAATTGATCAGCACCACGTTCATGAGCACTGGCACTTAAGGGTCTAAGGAAAGGGGGTAACTTTTTACCAAACTATCAAAAGGTGTGGCACTGAACACAACGTCCCGTCTATCGCCGTGTACCTTCTAACATTCACACCCTTGGTCCTTTATCTTCAGTAGTTCAGTAACAAGGGGTATGGAAGGACCAATCTCCAAATTAACCGTGGAGATACTGGTGGTGGTGGAAAGGGATTCACTTAATTATATCATTCCTAGTTACTCAATCACTTTCATAAAGAGTAAGTAAAGTGGCATGTATGAATGTCTTATCAACTTAGTTAAGTACAATCAAGTTACGATCAGTCAAAATCAATTTAGTCTTCTTCACGGCCGTTCAACTGCTTTTTACTTAACACATTAGTTATATATGGGTAGTCTTAGCTGATTTGGTTTCTTCTTCAGGGCAGTTACACTTCTTGAATGTTGCCCTGCTTTTTTGAAGTACTTGATACGTTTATTGTAGTTGTTCTTGTTGCAGTGGATCTAGCAATTCTCCCCTCCCGGTCTCAGGTAATGGTCGACTTTGTGTATGAAGGGGGGGAGGCGGGCATCTTCTGTGGGGTGAAGTTGTGAGGCCTACCCAAGGATGCGTTTACCGGCCATGATAAACCAAAGAGCGTTCTGTCCTCGAATGAGAAGACACGATTCCAATAACAATGCTAAGAAAGGAGGGTCTTAAGAGCTTATAATTATGGGTCAGGAAATTTAGCTTGAGGGGAAGTAGGTGCCGCGGGAAGGATAAGCTTATCGTAAAGTGAAAAACGTTTAAACAGATGGATTTATTCCTTTGCTTGAGGAGACTGGATGGGTATCCACTAATCTCGGATGGTCTAGGGTCAGATAATTTGACATCCAAAAAGGATCAAGATTTAACTGAAGTATCAGTGGGTGGCTTATTTAGTTGGAATATAGGTAGAAATTTACGAGGGATAGCTACAATGGAGAATTTGGCTTCCTAAAAAACGGCAGATATTTAATTGAAATATTAGTATGGGTTTGGGAATACCAGCGACTAGGTGAAAGTAGGCTACTGGTATATGCGGGCAGCGAAATCTGGCTGCACGTGTATCTCTTGGAAGGTTTGACTATCCAAGGAATTTGAAGAATTGTCATTTTCATGAGACAGGTTTGCCTTAATTTTCTTCGAGATTTTATGATTCATGTGTCGTTGGTAAAGGTAATTTCATATGAGCATGGGGTGGTCATTTAATCTGGTAATTAGCAATACGAATAGTTATTAGGTTATTAATTTTGTAACCGAACGGAAATACATAGGGCTAAGGAGTACTGAATGGCATTTTAGTTTAAACCAAATATTAGATAAAAAGGTGATACATATTTATTATTAGCTCTCTCAACTCTAATATTATCTAATTTAATACTTAGCATGCGAGTTCCATATTTCTGGAAATCCTTGTAAGAGCTCAGACATATGCATGTATTAATTTGAAGAGAGAGAGAGAGAGAGAGAGAGAGAGAGAGAGAGAGAGAGAGAGAGAGAGAGAGAGAGAGAGAGAGAGAGAGAGAGAATTAACCTATCAGAACGAAATGTGTAATTATAAATGCCCTTATTAACAGCAGAAAATATATATTTAATATAAGTATTGTCCATTGTTTTCACGAGAATTAATAATTTTACAGGGAGTATTGACATTTTAAACCCAGGTTGACACCTATGCATTTTTTTGTTGCGACGTGGAGTTGTGCCACCTCGCAAAACACCTCGCGGCAGCTTGTGGCAGCTTGTAAAACATGTTTAAATTTTGACGCGGCGTTGTGCGAGGTGGATGACCTCACGCCACCTCATAAGATAGGTTTTGTGATGTCGTACATACATCTAGGATGTTGCCCATTTTCGTCCATTTTCGTGACACCTTGTGCTGGACAAGACGCCTTGCAACCTTTTGTGAGGTGTGTTTACTCCTTCCAGTGAACAGCTGCATATATTCGATGATGTCTGGCGAGGTCGTCCGAGATAAGGACGTTTTGATGACGTTTTGAACACTGATTGGTTTGAGCATGGGTGTACCTGAAATACCGAATGCTGATTAGTTGGTAGGGGTGCATGGGTGGCAAATAAAGGGTCGTTAGGCCCAGCATCAATCATTCGTAGTCTAGCACATGCTGAAATACTGCTACTACCTCTACAATGCCTCGCCAGACCACCAAGAAGTCCAAGGTTTCCAAGCAGCCCCAGCCACGATCCAAGGAATCGGAGATGCCCCCTTCTCCGGTGGTACAGGAGACGGAGTCAGCTGACGGTCCTGTTGTAGAAGAAGAACCTGTAGCAAGACCTAATGCACTACAGCAACCATAAAAAAGGCGGTATCGACCCACCAAGAGGGATATAACAGAGTACCCCTTTACAGATTCCCAAATTTCATCCCCCTCTCTACTATAAACGGGACAAGCAGTGGTGCAATCCGAGGCAGAAGGAGACCTTGTGAACCTAGCTTGGAGTATCCTTTCTCGACTGTACTTTCCTGCAAGTGAGGAGGTTGTTCGAAAAGAAATGGACAGATTTTGAGAAAATAGAGAAGGAGACCAAGAGTGGTGCCCCAGCAAGGAGGACACTATGAGAGGAAGAAGTTATGACCACCTAGGAGTTTTCTGGGGGACACATAGCCCACGAGAACACACTATCGAGTAACAGGCTCTCTCCTACCTCCTAAAGGGCCAATGAAAACCTAAATCTCAACGAAACATCAAGTGAGATATCTGGTTTGTCTGCTCCATCAATCGTCAGGCGAAGGAACCTGAAGAGAGTGAACCAGCCATCAGAGACAGTAGCCTCCACCGCAACAGATATGCAGACTGGATCCGGAAACACCATCGAGGAGCTCCTGCAGAAGGCTAACACGCTGATGTACAAGGAGGTTGAAGGACCTGAGGGTGAGATCCAGGACTTTGCAATGTACATGTGTTCACGACTGAAAATAATGGCCCCGTGAACTTCAAGGTTTTGTTTGGGAAGATACTGGAGATGGTTGCAGCCCTGGAGGAGTCATATGAAGGGACTTCTTCCATCCAAAATTCCGAGCAAATCCTAACTACTCTGATAGGGACACCACACCCACAACCTCTACAGTGGTAACAACAACCAGAGGGAGTCCAGGCAGTAGCAGGTTCCCTCCTACAATGAAGGTAACATTCCAACAACAGCCTTAATAGCCAATACAATACCAACAACAACATTCTGTGCAATAACCATACCAGCAATAGCAAGCAACATTTTATATCTTGCAGCAACAGCCAGTCCCACCGCATTAAAATCTGCAACCCCTCCCACCACAGCAGCAAGTTTGGATGCCACGCATTGCAACACCATCATATAACTTCCCATATCTACCACTTGCTTCACTACCTCGCCAAAAACTCACGTTCTCGATTTTTTGCTGCCTTGGATATGTTGTCCTTGCTGACCTCCCCAAGCATATCGAGCTTCTCGACCCCCAACGTTATGTCTGCTGCAATGTATCGAGGGAAGAGGGCGATCACGATTAACAATGTCTATAATGTATATTGTAAATATGAAGTATGTTGCATTTTTCAGAAATAACAATATTTTCTCTGTCAATTTTTTCTAGTCCCATATCTTTATGTATATGATAGATATTTTGATTTAAATGATGAAGAGATTATGTATTGAAAAGACCTGAAATTTTAAAATGAAATGAAAAAGAGACCTTAAAAAACATGAAATTTATCAACCAAACTTATCTTGCAATGCCAATGAAAATCACTAAATAGAAATATACAACACAATTCACGTGGAATGTGTAATGAAAAACACAGTTTAAATCTGTAAGGACTGAATAAAGAAATAGCTTAACAAATATATATAAAAAAGATCTTACTATGAAATGACAAATGAAAAACTTGAAAAATTTGATACATTAAATTTATTAGCAAAACATTTCTTGTTGAGTAAATGAAAAGCAGTAAATTGAAATAAACAAAGAATAGCAAAGACTCTAGATATACTTTTGGAATATAAGGTTTAATTATGCAATGAAAATAACTTTTGAAATGCACAATAAAAAGCACAAATAGATTTATCTATAAGGAATGATTGATAAATAGCATAACCAGATATTTAAGAAAATCTTGCATATTTTATGAATAACAAAATTTTCTGTCAAACATAGTCTTTTATAATCACACATATCTTTTTATGAATGATAGATATTTTTATGTAAATGATGAAGAAACTATAGCTTGAAAAGACCTGGAAATTGAAAGTAAATTGAGAAAGAGAGACCTTAAAAACCTGAAATTTAATCACCAAACTAATCTTGTAAAGCCAATGAAAATCAGTGAATAAAATTATATAATGAAAATTACTTGAAATATGCAATGAGGCAGCACAGTTTAATTACATAAGGATTGAATACAAAAGTAGCTTAACAAAAATATGAAAAGAAATCTTAGTATGAAATGAAAAATGAAAGATTTGAAAATTTGGAGACATTAAATATATTACAAAACATTTCTTGCTAAGTCAATGAAAATAAGTAAATTGAAATAAATAAAGAAAAGCAAACACTCTAGATAAGCATTTGAAAAATCACAAAGTTTAAATATACCATGATAATTACTATGTTGAATTGTAAAATGAAAAGCACAAAGTGTTATTATATTAGGAATGTTTAATAAATAGCATTACCAAACATACAAAAATAAATCTCAATTCAAAATGAAAAATGAAAATCTTGAAAACACACTATATATGTATTGAAAAAATATGAGTCAATGATAAACAGGGATAAGCAGTAAATTGAAATAAAAAAGAGAATAGAAAATCATTAGATGTACAATTAAAATTACTAAGTTGAGATGTACAATAAAAGACATTTTATATACATATGAGGCATCAACTTGGCTGGTCGTCCTCTGGGATACACGAGTCTCTCTTGCAAAGGTAATGCTCCTGCGTTCGAAGAGTAGTAGTAGGCCAAGTAAGGTCGGACTGCCTTTGATTTTCTTGATTAGTTTGATCCCTTTCCACGCAATATTTGTTCCATGAGATTCAGTTCTCTCCTCCAAGTTCCAGGGAGCATGTTGTGTTGAGTATCTTCTCGGTCCATGTTGTGGAGAGCAAAGGGATAGTGGTCTAGTAGGAGATTGTGCAATATACATCCACACATGGTTATCAGCAGGACTATTTTAGTTTCCTGTTGTATAGTGGTGCCGAAGATTCGGGATCTCATTTGGAGAATACCAAATGCATTCTCCACGACACGGTGATTGCGAGGAAACATGTAGCTTTAGAATTTCTCATGGTGAGAGTGGGATGTGTAGGAGTATGGTTTCATCAGCGTTGTCGTAAAGGCAAAGGCATCATCTGCTATTATGTGGAAGGGGATTGGAGTGTCATCATTTGGCAGTGTGCTGTCCCTAGGAAATCTCCCTCGGTTTTGCTCGATGGCATGATGAAGGTTACACTTGTTCCAGGTTCCTCCATCACCAACACCTCCTTCAGCACCTACATCGACATACAGAAACTTGTGCTTTGCACCTTCTATGGCCATAAGTATTATGCTGTGGATTTTTTTGTAGTAGTAGTATAGTTATACTCCCTCCCTGGGCTTCTTTGTGGGGACATGCTTTCCATCAAGGGCTCCAACAAATTTATGGTAGTTCCACTTATTTGTGAATTCTTCGGCGACTGTCTTCCACTCCTCGGGAGCTTCGGGGTACTTCAGGAATTCATGTTGGTAGGAGTCAATGATGGCTTTGCATATTTCAGTCACAAATCTGCAAATCGCACTCTTGGAAACTAAAACTAAATTGCAGACTTGTATAGGAATCCCCACTTGCCAGGAAGTGGATGGTGACAGCCAATTTCCATCCAACTGTTAAAGAATCTCTTATTCTCGTCTGTTTCTTGGTGAGCATTGGAGAAATGCGGTCAACCATCTCCGCGAACAGTCCAGGTTCAATCCGGACAAAGTTCTTGTACCCCCTCCGGTCTTTTTGGTGTAGTTTTTGTAGTAGCTGGTCAATATCTCCATGCATAGATCTCCTCGTCAGACATTCCCGACACCAGGTCTTCTTCCTGCTCTTCTTCTTTCTTGTACTTTCAGCGCTTCCTCTAGTTGTTTTTTGGGATAGTTCTCGAGGATAGAGGCAGAAGTTAAAATGAGAATACTGGTAATCATGTTGTGTGCCTCCCGTCTTGTGTAGTACTCTTGATCCATCCTCTATAGTGGTCAGTAAAGTAATGATTTCCACAGGCAATGAACACTATATATATACCCCTGGTAGCTTGGGCACTTCTTATATGACATTTAGTGAGATGAAGGTACCTCGCAAATCTTGTGGCACCTCACAGGTAGCTCGCGATCTTGCGTAAGGTACCTTGCAACACTGCCACATTACATTGCAAAAGCCTGTAAACACCTAGCCTCACCTCGTGACAAGGAAACACCGCATCCAACTTGCATCCAACTTGCGGCTCTGCTCAAGACATCGCAAAACAGCCTCGTGAGATGTCGCAGGATCTCGTTTACTCATGTCACAACATTAACAAAAAAAGGGTGTGTTTACCTAGAAGGTGTCAACCTCTCTTAAGAAACATTGGACGCGTAAGAGTTAACTGCTGTTTTCCTAATTCCAAACCACTGGAATACCCCAAAACCGGAAATATCCAGTTCAAAGTATCACATGTGAGGCGGCCAAATAGAGGAACGAACGTATTTGTCTAATGAACAAAATGTATATTATGTCTCTCTCTCTCTCTCTCTCTCTCTCTCTCTCTCTCTCTCTCTCTCTCTCTCTCTCTCTCTCTCTCTCTCAGTTACAGAAATATCTGTTTCTTTTACCATCAGAAGATAAGTTTGTTCTTTATCGGATGCCCTATGATTATACACTATACAGTAGTAGATTTCTTTTTTCAAAGGATAATTGACAGGTAATTTCTTTACACTTCTGTATAACATAAGGTCCGTTACCGACGAGTAGTTTTACATCTTTTGACGGCTATCTCTCGTGGAATGATTGCGCAATCAAATGATCACCACTCAGGGGATAAAAACTTTTTTACACCTAGCATTAGAGTACGTTACTATTATCGAAAGTAAAATAATATAACAAAGCAGAGTAAAAAAAAAAAAGTATTCAATAATCACTTCACAATTAACCAAAAAAGGTTAATTGTTTGTTTACAGGAAAATTAAACAAAGCTTTGGAAAATTTATCAGCAGTAAAACAAATAAACATATAAACCTAGATTAGCACAGAGAAGGATTCATGTATATCGATCGCCATAGAGAGTAATGAAGCCGTGAATTAAGTACATATAGGAGTAAATATGTAAAACAGAATCTTATCCGCAAAGATTTTCTAATTGACTGGCGAATGCGATAACTTTTTAGATTCGGCAGCCGATTACAGTGGATGTCGCAATCATAGGCAAGCTTTGGCATGGATACTCTACGCTTAGAATTAGGATTCGTCGTGGATGACTGCAGATGGAGGATCCACAGCCATTTGAGGCATCCGTGCGTTGGCGTTATTGGGACTTGACCCATTCGGGTGTAAAATAAAAAATAAAAAATAAAAAAAATAGCTGATTTCGACTTTGCTCTATTTGATCCTGTCGAAATCAGGATTTACGTTTGGAATCGAAATCATCCCATATTCGACATTACAGATTATCCCGGCCAAACATTATGGATGCTAACTATAATGGCTCTCCTTTTCAGACTTCAAAAGTCAAGCTTGAAAAAAAATTCTAATTATACTTGTTCTCTAAGTATGACCTGAAGCTTGACTTCGATCAGCACAGTGACACCATGTTAAATATGAAATTTACTTTTCAAATAACCTTCATGATATAACTAGAGATAAATTCATATTTGTCCTTTGACCTCCAACTTTGAAAAAGACCTGACTCAGAACTTTGATATCATTAGCAGATTATTTTGAAATTTCTCTTCTCTATAGTTCAAAAGATATAAAAAGAGAAGTTGGCTATATAGGTACACAGCCACTCGTTACACACATACATACACACAAACCCATGATTATACATACACACACACAGACACAGACACACACATACACACACACACACACACATATATATATATATATATATATATATATATATATATATATATATATATATATACATATATATATATATATATATATATATATATATATATATATATATATATATATATATATATATATATATATATATATATATATATATATCTGATATTTGTACCTCAAGTCTTTTTCGAGCTGTGAAAAATCTTACCTCTTATATATATGAAAATTCAAGCATATATCGAATGACGAATATGCTTGAAGTTGATTATTGAGTTGTCATTGTCATAAATTTTTTTTGTTATTTATTTTTGAATATATATACTATATTCTGAGCAAACAATGAAATATCAATTAAGGAGTCTCTATGTAAGTTTGTATTCATAAAAATTGCTTTACTCATAGGTTGCGCGAAATTAGTTTGGTACGCTATTAACTATTATCAAAAGTAAAAATTTTATTAAAAAAGAAAATAGGTATTCTAGTACAACCGACTTTTATCATAAATTACATATTTTATGTACTTAATTAATATAGAATTCTCAGAAATGTGAAACGCTAGGAATTTTGTAGGTTATCATAATTTAATCCCTTACCTTTATCTTAATGTACTTATGTAACCACGAATTTCTTAAAGAAATAATCCAACACAATTTCATTCATATATATCTAGCTTTTTTCTGAAATATCTGGAAAATTTTTCAACATCGTAGTTTCAAGCTGAGGACACATACGTACACTGTTGAATTTTCAATTTTATATCAAGGAAATGTATACGATTATCTTAATTTTCAATATATAGAGTTTCCAAGGTTTGTGAGTAAAAAAAAAATCAATAAGACTACAATGGAATATTATGCCAAGATAAACTTTGATATTTAACAGTTAAAACAGATTCGTTTTTCTTTTTGTAAAGCAGCAAAACAAGAATAATGAGCCTTTCTAACAGGAGGAGATAGCTAATGAACCAATGTTTGTCTGGACATAATTAACAGTACATATCCTTTTCTGGCTTTATACATTTCACGATCTGGTAATCCTTTTAATGTTTCATTTGGGACAATGGGTCATATTACATTGAATACATTTATTTTAACATTAGTGTTTTTGCTTGTCTGATAAAAAAAAAAAACTATCATATTCTTAGGAGTAAATCATTAGAAAATAGACAAGGTAAATGAAGGATGTCTAGAAGAAGGTCGCAAACCAATTGAAATGAAGGGTTTAAGGAAAACAATTTATTATTCAATGAAACATGATAACATTCAAGATTAGTGCCAACTGATCCTTTTCTCTTATGTGCGAATTATGCCCCTAGTTCTCAATAAAATAGGTTCAATTTACACAACTTAAAATTTCGTAGTTCTAAAAATCGTGATTTCAAGATTGAATCATATGAATTGAAGCTTCCTATCAAATTCGCTTATATTGTTTTTGTTTTAGCAGTAAATTTCAGAATGATATCAGACCTAAGTTTATTGTTAATTCAAATCTCAATACACAGAAGTGCTGCCAAAAGGCTTTTTTGGATGCAAAAAAATAAGCCAGTGTTGATATTGTATCTGCACACGATCCACTCACACAAACACACACACACACACACACACATACACACACATATATATATATATATATATATACATACATATATATACATATATATATATATATATATATATATATTTATATATATATATATATATATGTATATATATATATATATATATAGTGTATGTGTGTATGTGAGTGTATCTGTGTTTGCCCATTTGTATCTGTTTGTGTTCTGAAGAGCACTGAAAGCGGCTGAATTTGTTGTAGTTTTTGTTGTTGTTGTTGTTGATATATATATATATATATATACACACATAAATGTAAATATATATAAATATATATATATATATATATATATTTATATATATATACATATATATATATATATATATATCATATATATAAATATATATATATATATATATATATCTATATATATATATATATATATATCTATATATATATATATATATCATATTATATGTATGTATATATATATATATATATCAATATATATATATATATATATAATAGATATATATATATATATATATATACATATATATATATATATATATATACATATATATATATATATATATATGTATATATATAATTATATATATAAATATATATATATATATATATATACCTTATATATACCTCGGGTAGATATATTATTTTCATTAGCTTAGCTACAAGCTTATTTGGAAACACAAAACACTATAAGCCCAAGGGCTCCAACAACGGAAATTTGCTCAGTGAGGAAAGGATATAAGAAAACAGACACAATTGTGCTCCATTGTATTCTAAGCATTCTCTGTAAAAAATAACCATTTATTCTTGTTCGTTTCCTTTTTATCATTTTGCTAGATTTTTTTTTCACATGATAGACCAAAAATGCATCAGGATAATTCATCCATACTTTACAATGGAAGCGTTGAAGCTATCGCTTTTTTTAAATGGAATATTGCTTAAACTTATCACCTAAAAGATAAAATAAATCATAATCTTAGACTT
>NC_090728.1:20590580-20603080 GCF_036898095.1 Palaemon carinicauda | reverse complement strand
TATATATATAAGAGGTAAGATTTTTCACAGCTCGAAAAAGACTTGAGGTACAAATATCAGATATATATATATATATATATATATATATATATATATATATATGTGTGTGTGTGTATGTGTGTGTCTGTGTCTGCGTGTGTGTATGTATAATCATGGGTTTGTGTGTATGTATGTGTGTAACGAGTGGCTGTGTACCTATATAGCCAACTTCTCTTTTTATATCTTTTGAACTATAGAGAAGAGAAATTTCAAAATAATCTGCTAATGATATCAAAGTTCTGAGTCAGGTCTTTTTCAAAGTTGGAGGTCAAAGGACAAATATGAATTTATCTCTAGTTATATCATGAAGGTTATTTGAAAAGTAAATTTCATATTTAACATGGTGTCACTGTGCTGATCGAAGTCAAGCTTCAGGTCATACTTAGAGAACAAGTATAAGTAGAATTTTTTTTTCAAGCTTGACTTTTGAAGTCTGAAAAGGAGAGCCATTATAGTTAGCATCCATAATGTTTGGCCGGGATAATCTGTAATGTCGAATATGGGATGATTTCGATTCCAAACGTAAATCCTGATTTCGACAGGATCAAATAGAGCAAAGTCGAAATCAGCTATTTTTTTTATTTTTTATTTTTTATTTTACACCCGAATGGGTCAAGTCCCAATAACGCCAACGCACGGATGCCTCAAATGGCTGTGGATCCTCCATCTGCAGTCATCCACGACGAATCCTAATTCTAAGCGTAGAGTATCCATGCCAGAGCTTGCCTATGATTGCGACATCCACTGTAATCGGCTGCCGAATCTAAAAAGTTATCGCATTCGCCAGTCAATTAGAAAATCTTTGCGGATAAGATTCTGTTTTACATATTTACTCCGGCCAAAGGGCATCTGCCCCTATATGTACTTAATTCACGGCTTCATTACTCTCTATGGCGATCGATATACATGAATCCTTCTATGTGCTAATCTAGGTTTATATGTTTATTTGTTTTACTGCTGATAAATTTTCCAAAGCTTTGTTTAATTTTCCTGTAAACAAACAATTAACCTTTTTTGGTTAATTGTGAAGTGATTATTGAATACTTTTTTTTTTTTACTCTGCTTTGTTATATTATTTTACTTTCGATAATAGTAACGTACTCTAATGCTAGGTGTAAAAAAGTTTTTATCCCCTGAGTGGTGATCATTTGATTGCGCAATCATTCCACGAGAGATAGCCGTCAAAAGATGTAAAACTACTCGTCGGTAACGGACCTTATGTTATACAGAAGTGTAAAGAAATTACCTGTCAATTATCCTTTGAAAGAAGAAATCTACTACTGTATAGTGTATAATCATAGGGCATCCGATAAAGAACAAACTTATCTTCTGATGGTAAAAGAAACAGATATTTCTGTAACTGAGAGAGAGAGAGAGAGAGAGAGAGAGAGAGAGAGAGAGAGAGAGAGAGAGAGAGAGAGAGAGAGAGAGAGACATAATATACATTTTGTTCATTAGACAAATACGTTCGTTCCTCTATTTGGCCGCCTCACATGTGATACTTTGAACTGGATATTTCCGGTTTTGGGGTATTCCAGTGGTTTGGAATTAGGAAAACAGCAGTTAACTCTTACGCGTCCAATGTTTCTTAAGAGAGGTTGACACCTTCTAGGTAAACACACCCTTTTTTTGTTAATGTTGTGACATGAGTAAACGAGATCCTGCGACATCTCACGAGGCTGTTTTGCGATGTCTTGAGCAGAGCCGCAAGTTGGATGCAAGTTGGATGCGGTGTTTCCTTGTCACGAGGTGAGGCTAGGTGTTTACAGGCTTTTGCAATGTAATGAGGCAGTGTTGCAAGGTACCTTACGCAAGATCGCGAGCTACCTGCGAGGTGCCACAAGATTTGCGAGGTACCTTCATCTCACTAAATGTCATATAAGAAGTGCCCAAGCTACCAGGGGTATATATATAGTGTTCATTGCCTGTGGAAATCATTACTTTACTGACCACTATAGAGGATGGATCAAGAGTACTACACAAGACGGGAGGCAGACAACATGATTACCAGTATTCTCATTTTAACTTCTGCCTCCATCCTCGAGAACTATCCCAAAAAACAACTAGAGGAAGCGCTGAAAGTACAAGAAAGAAGAAGAGCAAGAAGAAGACCTGGTGTCGGGAATGGCTGACGAGGAGATCTATGCATGGAGATATTGACCAGCTACTACAAGAACTACACCGAGAAGACCGGAGGGGGTACAAGAACTTTGTCCGGATTGAACCTGGACTGTTCGCGGAGATGGTTGACCGCATTTCTCCAATGCTCACCAAGAAACAGACGAGAATAAGAGATTCTTTAACAGTTGGATGGAAATTGGCTGTCACCATCCACTTCCTGGCAAGTGGGGATTCCTATACAAGTCTGCAATTTAGTTTTAGTCTCCAAGAAAGCGATTTGCAGATTTGTGACTGAAATATGCAAAGCCATCATTGACTCCTACCAACATGAATTCCTGAAGTACCCCGAAGCTCCCGAGGAGTGGAAGACAGTCGCCGAAGAATTCACAAATAAGTGGAACTACCATAAATTTGTTGGAGCCCTTGATGGAAAGCATGTCCCCATAAAGAAGCCCAGGAAGGGAGTATAACTATACTATTACTACAAAAAAATCCACAGCATAATACTTATGGCCATAGAAGGTGCAAAGCACAAGTTTCTGTATGTCGATGTAGGTGCTGAAGGAGGTGTTGGTGATGGAGGAACCTGGAACAAGTGTAACCTTCATCATGCCATCGAGCAAAACCGAGGGAGATTTCCTAAGGACAGCACACTGCCAAATGATGACACTCCAATCCCTTTCCACATAATAGCAGATGATGCCTTTGCCTTCACGACAACGCTGATGAAACCATACTCCTACACATCCCACGCTCACCATGAGAAATTCTAAAGCTACATGTTTCCTCGCAATCACCGTGTCGTGGAGAATGCATTTGGTATTCTCCAAATGAGATTCCGAATCTTCGGCACCACTATACAACAGGAAACTAAAATAGTCCTGCTGATAACCATGTGTGGATGTATATTGCACAATCTCCTACTAGACCACTATCCCTTTGCTCTCCACAACATGGACCGAGAAGATACTCAACACAACATGCTCCCTGGAACTTGGAGGAGAGAACTGAATCTCATGGAACAAATATTGCGTGGAAAGGGATCAAACTACTCAAGAAAATCAAAGGCAGTCCGACCTTACTTGGCCTACTACTACTCTTCGAACGCAGGAGCATTACCTTTGCAAGAGAGACTCGTGTATCCCAGAGGACGACCAGCCAAGTTGATACCTCATATGTATATAAAATGTCTTTTATTGTACATCTCAACTTAGTAATTATAATTGTACATCTAAGGATTTTCTATTCTCTTTTTTATTTCAATTTACTGCTTATCACTGTTTATCATTGACTCATATTTTTTTAATACATATATAGTGTGTTTTCAAGATTTTCATTTTTCATTTTGAATTGAGATTTATTTTTTGTATGTTTGGTAATGCTATTTATTAAACATTCCTAATATAATAACACTTTGTGCTTTTCATTTTACAATTCCACATAGTAATTATCATGGTATATTTAAACTTTGTGATTTTTCAAATGCTTATCTAGAGTGTTTGCTTTTCTTTATTTATTTCAATTTACTTATTTTCATTGACTTAGCAAGAAATGATTTGTAATAGATTTAATGTCTCCAAATTTTCAAATTTTTCATTTTTCATTTCATACTAAGATTTCTTTTCATATTTTTGTTAAGCTACTTTTGTATTCAATCCTTATGTAATTAAACTGTGCTGCCTCATTGCATATTTCAAGTAATTTTCATTATATAATTTTATTCACTGATTTTCATTGGCTTTACAAGATTAGTTTGGTGATTAAATTTCAGGTTTTTAAGGTCTCTCTTTCTCAATTTACTTTCAATTTCCAGGTATTTTCAAGCTATAGTTTCTTCATCACATAAAAATATCTATCATTCATAAAAAGGTATGTGTGATTATAAAAGACTATGTTTGACAGAAAATTTTGTTATTCATAAAATATGCAAGATTTTCTTAAATATCTGGTTATGCTATTTATCAATCATTCCTTATAGATAAATCTATTTGTGCTTTTTATTGTGCATTTCAAAAGTTATTTTCATTGCATAATTAAACCTTATATTCCAAAAGTATATCTAGAGTCTTTGCTATTCTTTGTTTATTTCAATTTACTGCTTTTCATTTACTCAACAAGAAATGTTTTGCTAATAAATTTAATGTATCAAATTTTTCAAGTTTTTCATTTGTCATTTCATAGTAAGATCTTTTTTATATATATTTGTTAAGCTATTTCTTTATTCAGTCCTTACAGATTTAAACTGTGTTTTTCATTACACATTCCACGTGAATTGTGTTGTATATTTCTATTTAGTGATTTTCATTGGCATTGCAAGATTAGTTTGGTTGATAAATTTCATGTTTTTTAAGGTCTCTTTTTCATTTCATTTTAAAATTTCAGGTCTTTTCAATACATAATCTCTTCATCATTTAAATCAAAATATCTATCATATACATAAAGATATGGGACTAGAAAAAATTGACAGAGAAAATATTGTTATTTCTGAAAAATGCAACATACTTCATATTTACAATATACATTATAGACATTGTTAATCGTGATCGCCCTCTTCCCTCGATACATTGCAGCAGACATAACGTTGGGGGTCGAGAAGCTCGATATGCTTGGGGAGGTCAGCAAGGACAACATATCCAAGGCAGCAAAAAATCGAGAACGTGAGTTTTTGGCGAGGTAGTGAAGCAAGTGGTAGATATGGGAAGTTATATGATGGTGTTGCAATGCGTGGCATCCAAACTTGCTGCTGTGGTGGGAGGGGTTGCAGATTTTAATGCGGTGGGACTGGCTGTTGCTGCAAGATATAAAATGTTGCTTGCTATTGCTGGTATGGTTATTGCACAGAATGTTGTTGTTGGTATTGTATTGGCTATTAAGGCTGTTGTTGGAATGTTACCTTCATTGTAGGAGGGAACCTGCTACTGCCTGGACTCCCTCTGGTTGTTGTTACCACTGTAGAGGTTGTGGGTGTGGTGTCCCTATCAGAGTAGTTAGGATTTGCTCGGAATTTTGGATGGAAGAAGTCCCTTCATATGACTCCTCCAGGGCTGCAACCATCTCCAGTATCTTCCCAAACAAAACCTTGAAGTTCACGGGGCCATTATTCTCAGTCGTGAACACATGTACATTGCAAAGTCCTGGATCTCACCCTCAGGTCCTTCAACCTCCTTGTACATCAGCGTGTTAGCCTTCTGCAGGAGCTCCTCGATGGTGTTTCCGGATCCAGTCTGCATATCTGTTGCGGTGGAGGCTACTGTCTCTGATGGCTGGTTCACTCTCTTCAGGTTCCTTCGCCTGACGATTGATGGAGCAGACAAACCAGATATCTCACTTGATGTTTCGTTGAGATTTAGGTTTTCATTGGCCCTTTAGGAGGTAGGAGAGAGCCTGTTACTCGATAGTGTGTTCTCGTGGGCTATGTGTCCCCCAGAAAACTCCTAGGTGGTCATAACTTCTTCCTCTCATAGTGTCCTCCTTGCTGGGGCACCACTCTTGGTCTCCTTCTCTATTTTCTCAAAATCTGTCCATTTCTTTTCGAACAACCTCCTCACTTGCAGGAAAGTACAGTCGAGAAAGGATACTCCAAGCTAGGTTCACAAGGTCTCCTTCTGCCTCGGATTGCACCACTGCTTGTCCCGTTTATAGTAGAGAGGGGGATGAAATTTGGGAATCTGTAAAGGGGTACTCTGTTATATCCCTCTTGGTGGGTCGATACCGCCTTTTTTATGGTTGCTGTAGTGCATTAGGTCTTGCTACAGGTTATTCTTCTACAACAGGACCGTCAGCTGACTCCGTCTCCTGTACCACCGGAGAAGGGGGCATCTCCGATTCCTTGGATCGTGGCTGGGGCTGCTTGGAATCCTTGGACTTTTTGGTGGTCTGGTGAGGCATTGTAGAGGTAGTAGCAGTATTTCAGCATGTGCTAGACTACGAATGATTGATGCTGGGCCTAACGACCCTTTATTTGCCACCCATGCACCCCTACCAACTAATCAGCATTCGGTATTTCAGGTACACCCATGCTCAAACCAATCAGTGTTCAAAACGTCATCAAAACGTCCTTATCTCGGACGACCTCGCCAGACATCATCGAATATATGCAGCTGTTCACTGGAAGGAGTAAACACACCTCACAAAAGGTTGCAAGGCGTCTTGTCCAGCACAAGGTGTCACGAAAATGGACGAAAATGGGCAACATCCTAGATGTATGTACGACATCACAAAACCTATCTTATGAGGTGGCGTGAGGTCATCCACCTCGCACAACGCCGCGTCAAAATTTAAACATGTTTTACAAGCTGCCACAAGCTGCCGCGAGGTGTTTTGCGAGGTGGCACAACTCCACGTCGCAACAAAAAAATGCATAGGTGTCAACCTGGGTTTAAAAAGTCAATACTCCCTGTAAAATTATTAATTCTCGTGAAAACAATGGACAATACTTATATTAAATATATATTTTCTGCTGTTAATAAGGGCATTTATAAGTACACATTTCGTTCTGATAGGTTAATTCTCTCTCTCTCTCTCTCTCTCTCTCTCTCTCTCTCTCTCTCTCTCTCTCTCTCTCTCTCTCTCTCTCTCTTCAAATTAATACATGCATATGTCTGAGCTCTTACAAGGATTTCCAGAAATATGGAACTCGCATGCTAAGTATTAAATTAGATAATATTAGAATTGAGAGAGCTAATAATAAATATGTATCACCTTTTTATCTAATATTTGGTTTAAACTAAAATGCCATTCAGTACTCCTTAGCCCTATGTATTTCCGTTCGGTTACAAAATGAATAACCTAATAACTATTCGTATTGCTAATTACCAGATTAAATGACCACCCCATGCTCATATGAAATTACCTTTACCAACGACACATGAATCATAAAATCTCGAAGAAAATTAAGGCAAACCTGTCTCATGAAAATGACAATTCTTTAAATTCCTTGGATAGTCAAACCTTCCAAGAGATACACGTGCAGCCAGATTTCGCTGCCCGCATATACCAGTAGCCTACTTTCACCTAGTCGCTGGTATTCCCAAACCCATACTAATATTTCAATTAAATATCTGCCTTTTTTTAGGAAGCCAAATTCTCCATTGTAGCTATCCCTCGTAAATTTCTACCTATATTCCAACTAAATAAGCCACCCACTGATACTTCAGTTAAATCTTGATCCTTTTTGGATGTCAAATTATCTGACCCTAGACCATCCGAGATTAGTGGATACCCATCCAGTCTCCTCAAGCAAAGGAATAAATCCATCTGTTTAAACGTTTTTCACTTTACGATAAGCTTATCCTTCCCGCGGCACCTACTTCCCCTCAAGGTAAATTTCCTGACCCATAATTATAAGCTCTTAAGACCCTCCTTTCTTGGCATTGTTCATCGAATCGTGTCTTCTCATTTGAGGAGAGAACGCTCTTTTGTTTATCATGGCCAGTAAATGCATCCTTGGGTAGGCCTCACAACTTCACCCCACAGAAGATGGCCGCCTCCCTCCCTTCATACACAAAGTCGACCATTACCTGAGACCGGGAGGGGAGAATTGCTAGATCCACTGCAACAAGAACAACTACAATAAACATATCAAGTACTTCAAAAAACCAGTGCAACATTCAAGAAAAGTCTAGCTGCCCTGAAGAAGAAACCAAATCAGCTAAGACTACCAATATATAACTAATGTGTTAGGTAAAAAGGAGTTGAACGGCCGTGAAGAAGACTAAATTGATTTTGACTGATTGTGTAACTTGATTGTACCTAACTAAGTTGATAAGACATTCATACATACCACTTTACTTACTCTTTATGAAAGTGATTGAGTAACTAGGAATGATATAATTAAGTGACTCCCTTTCCACCACCACCGGTATCTCCACGGTTAATTTGGAGATTGGTCCTTCCATACCCATTGTTACTGAACTACTGAAGTTAAAGAACCAAGGGTGTGAATGTTAGAAGGTACACGGCGATAGACGGGACGTTGTGTTTAGCGCCACACCTTTTGATAGTGTGGTAAAAAGTTACCCCCTTTCCTTAGACCCTTAAGTGCCAGTGCTCATGAACGTGGTGCTGATCAATTTCACCACAGGATATGAAAGAAAATCAGTGGTAGCTTTTCATGGTATTGTAGAACTCGTCTCTTCATATTAGATAGATAGTCTGTGTAGGGTGGCACATTATGAATGTTATTGTCAATCCATTAATTTTTTTATATTACTTTTTATCATTTGAATATAAAAAATATCATGCAATCTATAACGTTTTGACCGATTTATCTGAAGGATTGAACATTTCAATCAATATCCCACGAGATCTTAAATAATGAATTGGAAAAAAAAGACATCCACGTCGAAAGGGATTTATCTTTTTACAACATTTTCACAAACATAGTTTTGAAAGTTGGTGTAACAAACTAACTTTCTGATATATATACTGAACCTTTTTTTTTTCGTTTTATATCTTACATCGATCCATTCTGCCAAACAGTTCTTTACTCGTTGATGAATGTCCAAACCAATTAATATGCTTCAATAAGCGAGAATGGATCAGCGCCATAAAAGCCATTGACGGAACGTAAAAGAAAATTTGCCTAATATATCTTTAAGAAAATTTGTATCATATTTTATTATCCTTTCGTCTTACCTGGAGGGAAATATCTCATTCCTTTAAATGAAGATGTAACTCGGCCACATTAATGAAAATGGTCAATATACATGTAAAGGTATGCATAATTTATTGTGATAAGGACAATTGTAGATTTCTGATCCAGTATTTTTGTCTGCAAAGATTTCTAGATATTTCCAAATTTATTTGAAAGTCAAAGTAAACAAAAAGAACATTATTGGAATAATAGTAAAGATGATCGAAGTAATGGTAAGGTCACCATCATTCTCTTTTGATTCTCTTTCTCGAAAAACTAAAATGTCCTCCAATTTGAAAACGGAAAGGAAATATTAATCTCGAACATCTGTAAACTATCCTATCATAGATTCCCCCCCCCCTTGCCACAAAAAAAAAAAAAGGAAAAAATAAATCGGTTATGGAAGTAAGTATTTGTAAAGAGGAAGGAGTCAGCAGCTAATAGGTTACGTCCGACCATTTCGGCTTCCAATTGCGACAAGAACCTTTAATATTCTGGGATATTGCCAATCGAGGAAACTAAACTAGTCGGAGTGGACCATCTCTAGTACCCTCCCGAAGGAAGACTCTTATTGATGGCGAGATCTGCTGATTAGTTATAGAACTTTTCTTATGACTTGATATCAAGACGAAGGAGGAAAAAGAGAAAAACAATACTAGGGATTGAGATGAATTAATATCCAGGAAACGACATTGTGCTAAAAGGATGAAAATGGTCAAGTGATCGATTGGCTGATCAATCATTTCTGAGGAAATGTTTTCATTTTTTCAATGTAACATGTTTCAAGTAATGTTCTTCTGCTTGGTCTTCAGGTTTTGACTCTCATCTTAATTTGATAGACAAAACCTTGCATGCTATTAACTTTTTTTATTCCTGAAGTAGATATTAATCTCACTCACCGTCCTTGAATTAGTTCGTTATGCATATTGCATAATATTTTTCATATTTCTGACCATCCTTTGAATTCATATCTTATCCGATGGCCCCATCCAGTATGTTGTAGTAGGCATAGTTAATCATAACAGTTATTCTTTCTCCAACATAGGTCTCAACACTACTAAGTTTTATGGAGGTTTTATTACAGCTCTGAACTTATTGTGAAGTGAACGTTATAATCAGGCAGTTGAATCGCTAAAGCTTAAAAAAATTCCAACTTTCCGATAATGTAGCAATGTTTAACAGGCTAACATAAGTCTCTCTTTATTGTTGACTCTATGATAGTTTTAATTTATAACCTCTCATATAGTTAACTTATTTCTTTATTTCCATCATCACTGGGCTTTATTTCAGTTTGATCCCTTGGGCTTATAGCATCCTGATTTTCCAACTCCAGTTGTAGCTTAGGTAATAATAATAATAATAATAATAATGATAATAATAATAATAATAATATAATAATAATAATAATAATAATAATAATGATAATGATAATGAAAATAATAATAATAATAATAATAATGATAATAATAATAATAATAATAATAATAATAATAATAATAATAATAATAATAATAATGATAATAATAATAATAATAATAATATTTGAGTAGTACACCCTCTTTTAGGCAGGTTTTGTTGAAAGTATTGGCTGCCTCACCTGCATTGATCTTATACTCCGTCTTCTCAAGGGCTCTTATTATCTTCTTTTCAGGATTACTGCATAGCGCCAGTAACTAAGCAGAAGTCATCCTTCATAGTGGGTAGTCATATTCAGAAAAAAATGGGCGAATCAAGGATTCAATGTAAAGTTTGGAAATCAAGTAAAATTTACCATTCTGGTAAAAGAATACAGTAAACAAGCTACGCATTTCAGGAGTGTTGTCTCCCTTCCTCAGGCTTGACTGTTGTAGGTGATGAGAGATACTTCCTTACATAAAGCAATACTGGCTGAGGCAGTGAATTCATATTGGCTGCTTCGGGCATTGTGGGCAGAGTGAACAGAATGGCTAATCCTCATTGACCTAGCCGCTCGCCGAGAACGGGTGTAAAACAGTCAGACTGCCTTCCCACTCACTCAGGGGTGATGAGTCGCTATCTTGTCCTCCGGGAGCTGGGCTCTGATTGGTATGAGTGCTCGCCGAGTGTTTGCAGGCTAGTCCTATCCTGTCGCTGATCAAAGTTGTCGGGGTTGGTTATGTCTGGATCAGTTGGTTGGGGATGTCATGGTTTGTTGTGTTACTTTTATCGTGTGTTGTTCCTTCTACAGGAGGGGAGGAGTAACATTTCCTGGGTAGTGTCGGTTTTTTTCTCTGTATAAGAAGAGCTTCAAGTATTCTAAGTGTCCTGCTATCTGGAGAACGGCCGATGATCTTGGTTTTCTCAATTATTTCCTCACGTTTGATGCTGTTGTGGACGTGGAGGGCATGAGCTTTTATTACACCTTGTTGGAAATGACAGGACAGTCTCTTTGACAGACATATGGTGGTCTTTCCTATGTAACGTCTAGAGCATCCTGAAACAGGGCATAAGTAAGAATAGACCTCATTGTTCTGTCTGAGGATGTCCTGAGTCAGCGGGGCTGAGTTGTTCCTCATGATGAGAGACCTCAGCTTGTTATTTTGATAATAAATAGTCATCTTGACACCTGTGTTTATTCATAGGGGAGACATGACTCTTATTTTGTCTCTCATGGCTTTTTCATGCTTCTGGTAATTGTGATGAAAGAAGCCTTTATAATAAAGGTTGATGGTAGTTGTGGTGTTCACAGTCGGGTTTTCACCCTGGTACCAGGTGTCAGTGGGTAGCTTGATATCACGGCTAACTTGTCTGTTAGAGTAGCCATTGCTCACCAGGACCTGTGCAACTCAGTCAAGTTCTTGGTGTGTGGTAGCCCAAGAGGAGGAGTGGGAGAGGGCTGTGCGGATGTTGGCTTTAATGGTGGAGGCCTTGTTCCTGGCAGGGCATTCACTGTCTCCATTTAAACATAAGCCGAGGTTAGTGTGCTTAATATATACACTGGTATCAAATCTGTTAAAGTTGGGAGAGATGAGAACATCCAGGAGGGGCAGCTGTCCCTCTTTGCTATGTTCGACAGTAAACTTCAGGCAGCCGCATTCCTCAAATGTCCTACATAGTCTTGATGTCCTGGGTAGAAGGGGCCATGACAAAAGTACCATCTATATATCTCATACACGTCTGGACGACATATTTTCGGAGAAAACCCTCTCTTCAACAACTCTCATATAAGATTTGGAAAAAAGCACACCAAGGGGAGAGCCCATGACTACACCATCTTTCTGTATATACGTGTGGCCCATATGTGTGGAAAAAGGGGCCTTCCTAGTCCATATTTCAAGCAGAGCCTGATCTGCGGAGGATTCCTTCTGATGGCTTCCCATTCTTCCACCAGGTGGCTCAGGCGCTCCAAAAGTTCTCCTTTCACCTTATTCTTGTTGCAGAGTTGTCTCTGGAGGAGGGTCCTACAGAAGTCACTAGTCCTTGGGTCATCTCATGCTGAGGGGTCGTGAAGTCTAAAGTTTGTATATTTTGGTAGTAGACCCTCTTTCCTGAGTTTTTTTATGCCTCATTGCATTGATCTAATACTCCATCCTCTCAATGGCTCTTATTATAATCTTTTCAGGATTACTGCATACAGCCAGTAATTGAGGAAACGTCATCCTTCATGGTGGGTGGTCAAATTCAGGAATAACTGGGGAATTAAAGTTTTAATGTGAATTTACAAATCAGGAAAATTTTACAATTTGTG
>NC_090728.1:20578080-20583080 GCF_036898095.1 Palaemon carinicauda | reverse complement strand
GTTCATCACCGATCCAGTATATTTTGTCTGCTAAAATTTCTAGACATTAACAAATTTATTTGGAAGTCGAAGCAAACAAAAAGAACATTATCGCAATAATTATAAACCCATAAAGAGTAATGGTAAGGTCATCATCCACGTATTTTGATTCCCATTCTTAAAAAAATAAAGTTCTCCCTTGAAGGAAGACGAAAAGTAAAAAAATAATCTCTAACAGATATATATATATATATATATATATATATATATATATATATATATATATATATATATATATATATATAAATATATATATAAATATATATATATATATATATATATATATATATATATATATATATATATATATGTATATATATATATATATATATATATATATATATATATATATATATATATACAGTATATATATATATATATATATATATATATATATATATATATATATATATATATATATATATATATATATATATATATATATATATATATATATATATATATATTAGTGCAAAGCAAACTCAGTTATGGAAGTAAGTATTTCCAAAGAGGAAGGAGTTAGAAGCTAATAGGTTAGGTCCGACGATTTCGGCTTCCAATTGCGACAAGAACCTATAATTTTCTGAGATATTGCCAATCTAGGAAACCAAACTAATCGGAGAGGACCATCTCCAGAGCCCTTCCGAAGGAAGAAAACTTATTAATGGCGAGATCAGCTGAATAGGTAGGGAACTTTTCTTATTTCTTGATACTGAGACGAACGAGGAAAACGAAAAAACAATACGGGGGATTGAGATGCATTAATATCCAGTATACGGCATCTGAATAAATTGTTTAATTCTTTCATTTTACCTCGTTTCAATCAGCGCCTGACTCTCATCTTCATTTGATGGACAAAAAAACTTGCTGTTTATCATATTTCTTACTCTTCATCTAGATATTTACCCCTGGCACCATCCTGTTAATTTTTTATGAATGCTACATAAGACTGTACCGTTTTGTACGTAGTACTATTTAAAGTTAAATCTAACAGTCAACGCTACAGAATATTCTAGAAGTTTTAGTCTAACTGTGACCAGATTGCGGAATAATTTTTCTAATCAGGCAGTGAAATAACTGAAACTTCAGAAATTCAAACTTACCGTGAAAGTTTCTGTTTATCAGGTTGACATAAGTCTCTCTTCATATATGTTACTAAACTTAAGATAAGTTATATTCATTACTTCTCATGTGGTTTACTTATTTCCATATTTCCATTCTCACTTGATATTTTTTTTTTTTTTTTTTTTGTGAGCACTATGGCTTAAGGCATCTTGCTTTTCCTCCTAGGTTTAAAACTTAGCTAATAATAATAATAATAATAATAATAATAATAATAATAATAATAATAATAATAATAATAATAATAATAATAATAATAATAATAATAATAATATTAAAAATATAAAATAATAATGACAATAATAATGATAATAATAAAAAATGTTATTATTATTATTATAATTATTATTACTATTATTATTTTTATTATTATTATTATTATTTCTACCATAATATAATCTTAATTTGCGAAAAAATTTAGTTATGATGGTATGAACTCTGTTAATGTTAAGAGAATCGAAATTCAACTTACGAGAGAATAAATGTTGGAAGAATAACAATATCAAACAGTTACCATCCTTCAAACTTTTTGCTTCTGAAATAAAGAATATTACTGCAGAATTTCATATACTTCGTATATATAAGCAGTGGGGAATTAAATGTTACACAAAACTGAAAGATATAAAAAATAGATTTTCTGAAAATGTTTTTTTTTTTTTGCATAACTAAATTATAGGCATTCATGATTGGTTTTGAGAGGAGTAAAAAATGCTGCAAAAGTGAGAAGGATGATAAATAAAGAAACAATACTTGTGCTAAATAAAAATAAGTGAGATGAATCTAATAGAAAAAAACGAACGTTTTCGAAGGAAAAAGTCTCAAGTGAGAAAATATTTCATATATAAAATCGATGAGTAAGGTTCTATTTATAATTAAATTACGATTTCAAAATATCATTTAAATTCTTAACATAGTAACTTAGTTAAATGTAAAAATCATATTTTGAAAGCTCAAAGTTTTCAGAGAAAGTATTTTATGACAGTAAATCTGAAAAAAGGAAATATCTAATGTCAGCTCTCTGAGGCTGATGGTGACAAAGTTGAACACTTATTAGCAAATAGTATTACCTTTACAACCAAGCGAATGTTTCGTCAATAGAAAAAAAGTGAAAGAGAATTTAAAAAATTCCTAAAGGTATGATAAGACAAGATAGGTTTTTGTATAAATGAAATAGGTACTTGCGAGGAAATTACAAAGGAGATCAATAATGAATTTTGTTGGAAGGGTGAAGTTGGATCAAAATCTCCTGATAATTATCTATTGTAAGAAGATCTAACAAAAAAAAAAAGCATAAAGCGAAAACAAAAAGAGAAAATCTATCGTGAAGGACAAAAGGAATATGGAATAAGGTGAGGGAAATGATCAGTGAAAAATGTTGAAGAGATTCTTATGATCTGAATAATGATGATGGAGCTGAGAGCGGCTAAAGCTAATTGAGTGAGTGATACGATTGTCCTGACACATCAGTGGAATACGAGCTCTTGGGTTTGAAGAGACATATATTCATTTGCAAGGGGGCGATGGGAAATACATCGCAGTTTTCCGTAAAACAGCTGATGAATACATTGCTTGGTCGGCACAGGAACAGAGGACGGACAATAACGAAACAAGATGGGATGATTGATGACACTACCTCTCCAGGGCGTAAAGTGACAGCCGGGAATGAGTCCGACACTGAAAGTCTAGAGATGCTAGTAAGCAGATTTCACTATCCAATAAACGCAGTCCCTCCTCCATCCTGGAGTAATTTTCCTTTTCTTTTAGTGGGTCCGGGTTGGACAGAGCCCGGAGCCTAAAAGAGGAATGGCTAGAGATAGATTGTAGGTTTTAAGCCAACCGACTAATTTTCAAAATTTTTGCTGTAGTTTGCAGCAACTCCTTCGCTATGAGACGACACTTGTCGTCAAAACATGCCATTGGAATAATCTTTACACCTCACTATCCATGTACTCTTCTACAACCTGACTACCAATACAACATTTATCTCTAACACGTCAATATGCTGTCATTTACCCCTTACGCAATTTTCTACCTTTTAAGAAGTGAAAACTTGTATACCACTGACTCATTCCTTTCAGATGATTACCATTAATGTAATATCTTCTAAGATTCCTTTAATAATTTGTTATGTAATTTTAAAGATAGTGTTTATTCTGGTTTTTACTCATATTTGTTGTAAGTTACTTTCATTATGTATAAAATTATCGTAATAAAAAAAAGTAAAGGTTCCAAACAAATGAAAAATGGGGTTGAATAAGTACGATCGACTAATTATTATTGCAGTAAGTATCTTCATTAACTCAAGGAAATATATTCCAACTTTTCAGATAATACACAAGAACTAAACGACATGAACAAGGAACATGTTTATGGAAAAAAAAAAATGGTGGTATATTGCATTTGCTACAACATTAACTCATATTTTGGCGTAAATAATTATTGTAATACAAGTATTATATGCTCAATACAGTGAATTCTGTAAAAATGTTTGGAATTAGGATACATAAGATAAAACAGTAAACTGTCGTCTAGAACATGAATGATTTTATATTATTCATGTCCTTAGCTATCTTAAGATAAACACTAATGGTAACGTTTTATCTACGGTAAAAACCTGATATTTTCTTGCGTCATGGTAAAATGAAAAACCATAACAATAACATTACGAAGTGTGATAATAATAATAATAATTATAATAATAATAATAATAATAATAATAATAATAATAATAACCATCGACCTTATCGCCGATAGAGTCTACAGGGACGAGACGACTCCTGAATTAAACATCCCAGAGCAAGCCCTTCGGACCCTCCTTGCCATTTGCACTAAAAGGGCCCCCTTTACTACTCATCGTGGGCACTTGTACTTACAAAAGGATGGCGTGGCGATGGGCTCGCCATTGGGCGTACTCTTTGCTAACTTCTACATGGGAGTAGTAGAGGAGAGGGTATTCTCCCATCTCGAGTGCCCCCTTGTTTACTTCCGTTATATTGACGACACTTTCATCAAAGCTACTTCCACCGAAGCCATGGAGAATCTAAGGAGGACCTTCGAGGACAACAGCGTCCTCCACTTCACCCTTGAGAACAGCGTTGACAACAGCCTCCCGTTCCTGGACGTCTTGATTTCTTCCACCAACGAGGGATTCCAGACCACTGTCTACACCAAGCCCACAAAACTCTGCATGTGTCTAAATGGCGAAAGTGAATGTCCTGCCCGCTACAGGGCCTCGACCATCAAGGCCTTTGTACGCAGGGCCTTGCCTCACTGCTCGACATAGACTGACACCCACAAGAAGCTGGAAAGGGTCGCACAGGTCCTCATCAACAACGGCTACAGCAACAAGCATGTCCAGCGTGAAGTGAGGACAGTTATAGACAAGTGGTTTGGGTCCCATTTGGTGGAAGGGTCTGACAGCACCAGCCAGGGGTCCGACAGAACTACAGATAGGTCCGACACCTCCCCCAACGGATCTAGAGACATCAAACTTTACTACAAAGGCCTCATGCACGCCGAATATCAGCGGGATGAGAAGGCCATTAAAGACATCATCAATAACAACGTTTCACCCACTGATGAGACCACGAAAGTGAAACTCATCATCTATTACCAGACTGAAAAAACCCACAACTTGATCATGAGGAACAATCCAGCTCCCCCTGATAACGACCCTCTGAAGAAGACAAATGTAGTCTACTCTTACCAATGCCCAGTCCGAGGATGCCCCGGCAAATACATAGGTATGACTACCATAAAACTTTCGAAGAGGATCTCGTGCCACGTTCAGCAAGGTGCTATCAGAAATCATGCTCTACAGCGACATAACTCCCAAATTA
>NC_090728.1:20570580-20573080 GCF_036898095.1 Palaemon carinicauda | reverse complement strand
TACATATTTAAGATGAACTCCATAATAATGCCGAACTCTCCCCAAAAGTGGCCGATGCACACTGTCAAAGGCATTTTCATAGCCCACAAATGACAAAAAATAGATTTTTATTGTCTATACATTGCTACATATCTAAATGAAAATTTGGTCAATAGCACTTATACCTGTGTAAATCCTGTTCGTACATCTCTAAGGTTTTCATCAATCCTGCTCTATAGAGCATTTTAAATATTTTCATGACAACTGGGGTAACTGGGATCACTCAAGAAATTTCTAGCAGCATCAGTTTCCCTCTATCATAATTATGTAATATATTTGGATATACATTTTTTAATCGTCATATAATATGTATGAAGGCGAAATTCCATTTTTTCGCTATTATAACCTGGATGAATGTCAAATAATGGCGGTTATAAAACCCCTGCTGGCACCATGTAATAAATGAAACAACATATTTGCAGTTTGATAATAATAATAATAATAATAATAATAATAATAATAATAATAATAATAATAATAATAATAATAATAATAACAATAATAATAATAATAGTAATCTTTGTCTTTTCCTTCAATAACAGTCGATTTTGGTTAGAACGAACAGTTGTTTTCTTTGAAATTGGAAAATCATACTATACATCATATGGTAATTGAGCATGTGGATGATCATGCCCAAAAGATCCTTCTTGAGAGTTCGATGTCAATGATTACCTGTGTATGAGGCGCCAGTTAGGAGATAGCTGAGAGGCATGGTGAATGCAACTACGCTTTATTCAAAGACATTTCGCTTAAATAAGAGGACTTACAAGCATGAACGTTCAAAAAATTCCAACAAAATTAGGCATCAACTAACAATTCTATGCAAGTTGGATTATTGCCAGTACAGGGAAGAGCGGGTGATAAGATAACAAACAAAACCGGTACAGTGTACGAGCCAATATAAAACACATGCGATACTTTGCTCCACAGCTAAAAAATACATACATATGAAATAGGGCACTCTACTCTTGGAAAGCATACTATAAGTGGGTCATATGGTATGAGATATACATGTTTTAGGCGTTCAATGAAGACCGAGTCTTCTTTGCCACTTATGTTAATTAAGACAGATTTTTGGGAACGAGGGGCCGCGAGCAAAGGGCCCGCATTAGGAGGCATTAATGGTGTCTTGCGAGTGTCATTGTACAGAAAAACATACGTAGCCAAGTATAGATCTGTTGGTATCTGTTGCACATGGGGGGGTTTATAAGTCTGGCGGCATTGAGTAAATTTTACCAAAACGAGACATAGGTGGTGGAGATTATTGGATGTGGTTCCAGATGGAAAAATCTGTGCAGGGACGACCAAGGTGTCCCCATACACACTTTCAGCTGTTAAGATATAAACAGTGTCTTTTTGAGTGGTGTGTGGTCCCAGTAAAGAATCAAGGAGACTGGGTAAACAAGTTAAAGTTATTGCAATGGGACATTTAAGTAGCTTTGAGGGTGATAGGAAAATATCCAGTCACTCGGCTGGCAGCAGGTTTAGAGACTGTTGTGTGATGTAGGATGACTCCCAGCAGGTTTGCTAATGATTTCCATAATTGATAGGTGGAAGTGGTACCCTTGTCAGAAATGATATACTCAGGGAAAGCAAATGTACATTCGGTGGACGTTGCAGTTTTCATGGGAATGAATTCAGGCCAACAATTGAAATGGTCGATAACAGTAACCAGGTAATGATGTCCTTGTGATGTGGGTAGGGGCCCAAATACGTTAATTTGAAATTGGGCAAAATGACGGTGAGGTTTAGGAAAGGTGCCCACTTCTGAATCTGTGTCATTTTGCTTTTGAAGTTTGACATGATGTACAGGCGCAGACACAATTCTCAGCATTCTTAGTAATGCAGTGCTAAATGAACTTCATCTTCAGTAGGGTGGGAAAGGCCATGAATGAGATAAAATACCTGTCAGCGCATAAGGGCAGGTATTCACAGTCTAGGTTTACCTGTATTGACGTCATAGAGGAGGGTGGCATTGAAGTTGACAAGGGGGACGTCTTCCCGAAGGAAGTATGTACAAGATGGCCTACTGGTTTGGTACGCTGCATCCTTTCGTTACGCTTCTGTGTAGGCATTGTACTCCAATCCCAGGTGAAGGACAGCCAATATGTTCCTTGAAAGGTCATTGGCTATACGGTTCATTTTCTCAAGAAGCAGTTCAAGAGTGCTATAGTATTCAGCCATGTCAGGAAGATGATGGCGTTATTGGTTGACCAGGCGTTGCATTGTTCATGCGAATGACGACGGGCGTCCCTTCCACGAAGTGGCGAAAGTGGCTGACAGCCAGATAAACTGCCAGCAATTTGCAGTCGAAGGTACATTAGCTAGATTCCACTGTAGACAGTTTTCAACTGAAGAAGGTTAATGGTTGGGTCAAGCGGTTAGCCACCTTCTCTCGAATACTCCATCAATAGTGACGTTGCTGGTATCTGTGGAGAGAAGTAGATGTGCATATGGCACA
>NC_090728.1:20551621-20559121 GCF_036898095.1 Palaemon carinicauda | reverse complement strand
GGATAGACGAGTCTCTCTTGCAAAGGTAATGCTCCTGCGTTCGAAGAGTAGTAGTAGGACAGGTAATGTCGGACTGCCTTTGATTTTCTTGAGTAGTTTGATCCCTTTCCACGCATTAGTTGTTCCATGAGATTCGGTTCCTCCCTTCAAGTTCCAGGCAGCATGTTGTGTTGAGTATCTTCTCGGTTGATGTTGTTGAGAGCCAAGGGATAGTGGTCGAGTAGTAGATTGTGCAATATACATCCACACATGGTTATCAGCAGGACTATTTTAGTTTCCTGTTGTATAGTGGGGCCGAAGAATCGGAATCTCATTTGGAGAATAGCAAATGCATTCTCCACGACACGGCGATTGCGAGGAAACATGTAGCTTTAGAATTTCTCATGGTGAGCGTGGGATGTATAGGAGTATGGTTTCATCAGCGTTGCCGTGAAGGCAAAGGCATCATCTGCTATTATGTGGAAGGGGATTGGAGTGTCATCATTTGGCAGTGTGCTGTCCTTAGGAAATCTCACTCGGTTATGCTCGATGGCATGATGAAGGTTACACTTGTTCCAGGTTCCTCCATCACCAACACCTCCTTCAGCACCTACATCGACATACAGAAACTTGTGCTTTGCACCTGCTACGTCCATAAGTATTATGCTCTAGATTTTTTTGTAGTAATAGTATAGTGATACTCCCTTCCTGGGCTTCTTTATGGGGACATGCTTTCCATCAAGGGCTCCAACAAATTTATGGTAGTTCCACTTATTTATGAATACTTAGGCGACTGTCTTCCACTCCTCAGGAGCTTCGGGGTACTTCAGGAATTCATGTTGGTAGGTGTCAATGATGGCTTTGCATATTTCATTCACAAATCTGCAAATTGGACTCTTGGAGACTAAAACTAAATTGCAGACTTGTATAGGAATCCCCACTTGCCAGGAAGTGGATGGTGACAGCCAATTTCTATCCCACTGTTAAAAGATCTCTTATTCTCGTCTGTTTCTTGGTGAGCATTGGAAAAATACTGTCATCCATCTCCGCAAACAGTCCAGGCTCAATCCGGACAAAGTTCTTGTACCCCCTCGGGTCTTCTCGGTGTAGTTCTTGTAGTAGCTGGTCAATATCTCCATGCATGTATCTCCTCGTCAGCCATTCCGGACACCACGTCTTCTTCCTGCGCTACGTCTTCTTTTTTGTACTTTCAGCGCTTCCTCTAGTTGTTTTTCGGGATAGTTCTCGAGGATAGAGGCGGCAGTTAAAATGAGAATACTGGTAATCTTGTTGTCTGCCTCCCTTCTTGTGTAGTACTCTTGATCCATCCTCTATAGTGGTCAGTAAAGTAATGACTTCCACAGGCAATGAGCACTACAGATATACCCCTGGTAGCTTGGGCACTTCTTATGTGACATTTAGTGAGATAAAGGTACCTCGCAAATCTCGTGGTAGGTACCTCGCGATCTTGCGTAAGGTGCCTTGCAACACTGCGTCATTACATTGCAAAAGCTTGTAAACACCTAGCCTCACCTCGTGACACCTCGCAAGGAAACACCGCATCCAACTTGTGGCTCTGCTCAAGACATCGCAAAACAGCCTCGTGAGATGTCGCAGGACCTCGTTTACTCATGTCACAACATTAACAAAAAAAGGGTGTGTTCACCTAGAAGGTGTCAACCTCTCTTAAGAAACATTTGACGCGTAAGAGTTAACTGCTGTTTTCCTAATTCCAAACCACTGGAATACCCCAAAACCGGAAATATCCAGTTCAAAGTATCATATGTGAGGCGGGCAAATAGAGGAACGAACGTATTTGTCTAATGAACAAAATGTATATTACGTCTCTCTCTCTCTCTCTCTCTCTCTCTCTCTCTCTCTCTCTCTCTCTCTCTCTCTCTCTCTCTCTCTCAGTTACAGAAATATCTGTTTCTTTTACCATCAGAAGATAAGTTTGTTCTTTATCGGGTGCCCTATGATTATACACTATACAGTAGTAGATTTCTTCTTTCAAAGGATAATTGACAGGTAATTTCTTTACACTTCTGTATAACATAAGGTCCGTTACCGACGAGTAGTTTTACATCTTTTGACGGCTATCTCTCGTGGAATGATTGCGCAATCAAATGATCACCACTCAGGGGATATAAAACTCTTTTACACCTAGCATTAGAGTACGTTACTATTATCGAGAGTAAAATAATATAACAAAGCAGAGTAAAAAAAAAAAAGTATTCAATAATCACTTCACAATTAACCAAAAAAAGTTAATTGTTTGTTTACAGGAAAATTAAACAAAGCTTTGGAAAATTTATCAGCAGTAAAACAAATAAACATATAAACCTAGATTAGCACAGAGAAGGGTTCATGTATATCCATCGCCATAGAGATTAATGGAGCCGTGAATTAAGTACATATATGGGCAGATGCCGTTTGGCGGGAGTAAGTATGTAACACAGAATCTTACCCGCAAAGATTTTCTAATTGACTGGCGAATGCGATAACTTTTCAAATTCGGCAGCCGATTACAGTGGATGCCGCGATCATAGGCAAGCTCTGGCATGGATACTCTACGCTTAGAATTAGGATTCGTCGTGGATGACTGCAGATGGAGGATCCACAGCCATTTGAGGCATCCGTGCGTTGGCGTTATTGGGACTTGACCCATTCGGGTGTAAAATAAAAAAAAAAAATAAAAAAATAGCTGATTTCGACTCTGCTCTATTTGATCCTGTCGAAATCAGGATTTACGTTTGGAATCGAAATCATCCCATATTCGACATTACAGATTATCCCGGCCAAACATTATGGATGCTAACTATAATGGCTCTCCTTTTCAGACTTCAAAAGTCAAGCTTGAAAAAAAAAAAATCTACTTATACTTGTTCTCTAAGTATGACCTGAAGCTTGACTTCAATCAGCACAGTGACACCATGTTAAATATGAAATTTACTTCTCAAATAACCTTGATGATATAACTAGAGATAAATTCCTATTTGTCTTTTGACCTCCAACTTTGAAAAAGACCTGACTCAGAACTTTGATATCATTAGCAGATTATTTTGAAATTTCTCTTTTCTATAGTTCAAAAGATATAAAAAGAGAAGTTGGCTATATAGGTACACAGCCACTCGTTACACACATGCATACACACACACACACACACACACACACACATATATATATATATATATATATATATATATATATATATATATATATATATATATATATATATCTGATATTTGTACCTCAAGTCTTTTTCGAGCTGAGGAAAATCTTACCTCTTATATATATGAAAATTCGAGCATATATCGAATGACGAATATGCTTAAAGTTGATTATTGAGTGGTCCTTGTCATAAATGATTTGTGTTATTTATTTTTAAATATATATACTATATTCTGAGCAAACAATGAAATATCAATTAAGGAGTCTCTATGTATGTTTGTATTCATAAAGATTGCTTTACTCATAGGTTGCGTGAAATTAGTTTGGTAAGCTATTAACTATTATCAAAAGTAAAAATTTTATTAAAAAAAAAAATAGGTATTCTAGTACAACCGACTTTTAATTAATATAGAATTCTCAGAAATGTGAAACGCTAGGAATTTTGTAGGTTATCATAATTTAATCCCTTACCTTTATCTTAATGTACTTATGTAACCACGACTTTCTTAAAGAAATAATCCAACACAATTTCATTCATATATATCTAGCTTTCTTCTGAAATATCTGGAAGACTTTTCAACATCGTAGTTTTAAGCTGAGGTCACATTCGTACACTGTTGAATTTTCAATGTTTTATCAAGGAAATGTATACGATTATCTTACTTTTCAATATATAGAGTTTCCAAGGTTTGTGAGTAAAAAAAAATCAATACGACTACAATGGAATAAACCTTGATATTTAACAGTTAAAACGGATTCGTTTTTCTTTTTGTAACGCAGCAAAACAAGAATAATGAGCCTTTCTAACAGGAGGAGATAGCTAATGAACCAATGTTTGTCTGGGCATAATTAACAGTACATATCCTTTTCTGGCTTTATACATTCCATGATCTGGTAATCCTTTTAATGTTTCATTTGGGATAATGGGTCATATTACATTGAATATATATTTAACATTAATGTTTTCTGCTTGACTGATAAAAAAACTATCATATTCTTAGGAGTAAATCATTAGAAAATAGACAAGGTAAATGAAGGATGTCTAGAAGAAGGTCGCAACCAATTGAAATGAAGGGTTGAAGGAAAATACTTTATTATTCAATGAAACATGAAAACATTCAAGATTAGTGTCAACTGATCCTTTTCTCTTATGTGCGAATTATGCCCCTAGTTCTCAATAAAATATGTTCAATTTACACAACTTAAAATTCCGTAGTTCTAAAAATCGTGATTTCAAGATTGAATCATATGAATTGAAGCTTCCTATCAAATTTGCTTTATATTGTTTTTATTTTAGCAGTAAATTTCAGAATGATATCAGACCTAAGTTTATTGCTAATTCAAATCTCAATACACAGAAGTCTGCCAAAAGGTCTTTTTGCTTTTTTGTATGCAAAAGAATAAGCCATTGTTGAGGTGGTATCTGCACACGATCCATATATATATATATATATATATATATATGTATATATATATATATATATATATATATATATATATATATATATATATATATATATATATATATATATATATATTTAAATGTATATACATATATATATAGTGTATGTGTGTATGTGAGTGTGTCTGTGTGTGCCCATTTGTATCTGTGCTTATGTGCAGAAATGCAGTTGCCTGTGCCAATGTGTGTCTGTGCGTGTTTATTTGAATTTCTTTGTGTTTTGTTATCTGAAAATTCCTGAGAACAGAGTAATTTACAAGATGTCCCATGCGATCGGCCCGTACATGAATAGTATTCAGAATAGATTAGACGGTGTCTGTAATTGCTAAACTACTTTGAGAAGGATAAGATTATTAACATATTCTCAGAAAGATTGTTCCCTAAACCTAACGTAAACCGATTAATAATAGGAAATTTATTGATATCACCTTAACAAATTTTCATCTCTTCTGGCTCTTTTTACGAACAAGTTTTGATGCTTTGTTTGGTGAATAAGATTTACATAGTTTTACTTAGGAAGAAAGTCTAAGATTATGATTTATTTTATATTTTAGGTTAGAAGTTTAAGCAATATTCCATTTAAAAGAGCGATAGCTTCAACGCTTCCAATGCAAAGTATGGAGGAATTATCCTAATGCATTTATGGTCTATCATGTGAAAAAAAATCTAGCAAAATGAAAAAAAAGAAAGGAACAAGAATAAATGGTTATTTTCTTAGAGAGAATGATTAGAATACAATGGAGCACAATTGTGTCTGTTTTCCTATATCCTTTCTTCACTGAGCAAATTTTCGTTGTAGGAGCCCTTGGGTTTATAGTTTCTTGTATTTCCAAATAAGCTTGTAGCTAAGTCAGGTTGAAACCAACCATGCCACGAGAGACCATAAAAGAAATCGAAACCTGACGCTACCTAGCTGTCCGAGGATTTACCTGGCGAGACATCTGTCTCTTACCAGCGAGTTTTACCCGATTTCCCGGCCCACCACGTGTCACAATTGGTAGTAATTCATTCAAATTACCCCTAATGAGTCAATATGGATAAATATCAACACAACATCGTGTTCAAATAGAAATAAATTTCTACCTCATACTTGGGATCGAACGCTAGCCCCTTCTAATGAAAGGCCAGGTCGAAACCAACCATGCCACGAGAGACCATAAAAGAAATCGGAACCTGAGGCTACCTAGCTGTCCGAGGAATTACCTGGCGAGACATCAGTCTCTTACCAGCGAGTTTTACCCGATTTCCCGGCCCACCACGTGTCACAAAGGTCAGGTCGAGACCAACCTTGCCACGAGAGACCATAAAAGAAATCGGAACCTGATGCTACCTAGCTGTCCGAGGATTTACTTGGCGAGACATCAGTCTCTTACCAGCGAGTTTTACCCGATTTCCCGGCCCACCAATTGTCACAATTGGTAGTAATTCATTCAAATTACCCCTAATGAGTCAATATGGATAAATATCAACACAACATCGTGTTCAAATAGAAATAAATTTCTACCTCATACTTGGGATCGAACGCTAGCCCCTTCTAATGAAAGGCCAGGTCGACACCAACCATGCCACGAGAGACAATAAAAGAAATCGGAACCTGACGCTACCTAGCTGTCCGAGGATTTACCTGGCGAGACATCAGTCTCTTACCAGCGAGTTTTACCCGATTTCCAGGCCCACCACGTGTCACAATTGGTAGTAATTCATTCAAATTACCCCTAATGAGTCAATATGGATATATATTAACGCAACATCGTGTTCAAATAGAAATAAATTTCTACCTCATACTTGGGATCGAACGCTAGCCCCTTTTAATGAAAGGCCAGGTCGAAACCAACCATGCCACGAGAGACCATAAAAGAAATCAGAACATGATGCTACCTAGCTGTCTGAGGATTTACCTGGCGAGACATCAGTCTCTTACCAGCGAGTTTTACCCGATTTCCCGGCCCACCACGTGTCACAATTGGTAGTAATTCATTCAAATTACCCCTAATGAGTCAATATGATAAATATCAACACAACATCATGTTCAAATAGAAATAAATTTCTACCTCATACTTGAGTTCGAACGCTAGCCCCTTCTAATGAAAGGCCAGGTCGAAACCAACCATGCCACGAGAGACCATAAAATAAATCGGAACCTGACGCTACCTAGCTGTCCGAGGATTTACCAGGCGAGACATCTGTCTCTTACCAGCGAGTTTTACCCGATTTCCCGGCCCACCACGTGTCACAATTGGTAGTAATTCATTCAAATAACCCCTAATGAGTCAATATGGATAAATATCAACACAACATCATGTTCAAATAGAAATAAATTTCTACCTCAAACTTGGGATCGAACGCTAGCCCCTTCTAATGAAAGGCCAGGTCGAAACCAACCATACCACGAGAGACCATAAAAGATATCGGAACCTGACGCTACCTAGCTGTCTGAGGATTTACCTGGCGAGACATCAGTCTCTTACCAGCGAGTTTTACCCGATTTCCCGGCCCAACACGTGTCACAAAGGTCAGGTCGAAACCAACCATGCCACGAGAGACCATAAAAGAAATCGGAACCTGACGCTACCTAGCTGTCCGAGGATTTACCTGGCGAGACATCAGTCTCTTCCCAACGAGTTTTACCCGATTTCCCGGCCCACCACGTGTCACAATTGGTAGTATTTCATTCAAATTACCCCTATTGAGTCAATATGGATAAATATCAACACAACATCGTGTTCAAATAGAAATAAATTTCTACCTCATACTTGGGATCGAACGCTAGCCCCTTCTAATGAAAGGACAGGTCGAAACCAAACATGCCACGAGAGACCATAAAAGAAATCCGAACCTGACGCTACCTAGCTGTCTGAGGATTTACCTGGCGAGACATCAGTCTCTTA
>NC_090728.1:20534121-20539121 GCF_036898095.1 Palaemon carinicauda | reverse complement strand
ATTTTCACATTCTAACACCCAAGTTGTGACAAGTGGCGACCTTCCCAGGACGTAATTGCTAAGTTGGTGATCGTTGTCCTTTATTTGTTACTCCCTTGTGTCCTGTTAATTATTAATCGCTTTCTTTTACAGTGACAGTGCTTTGATTTTGTTCAGTGCTTTAATGTTTCTTGTATCTGATAAGTGAAGTGTTTTTTTTATTGTAAACCAAGACGAGTGTTGGTATGTGCAGTTTAAATTCTTACGGTAAAACTCGTTTGGTATTGCACTTTGTACCGCCACACCACATATGTTAGATCAAGTGCAGTAAGTAGCAGTCATAGAGTTTACTCGGTTTAAAGTGTTCACAGCCCTCACTAGTAAACTTTATCAGCGTTAGGGTTAGCTAATAAGTGCTTACTTTCGCTCTCCATTCCGTGTGTACGGATCATTATTGTTTGTGTATCTTTATATCAAGTATCATTTATCGTTCCAAGTATCGGAGTGTCCATTTTTTTTCCCCAAGCCTCTCATGTTTCTCCAGTATCATTAAAAATCTTATTCAAGTATCTTTACGCGGTATGTGATTGTCGGTGACTCAGACGCGAACACTCCATCTATGAATCCTTATCAAGTATCTTTTTCAAGTATCGTTTATACAAACTTGTGTTTGTCTCAGTCTCACACGAACAATAATCTTGGGCATAGGACTAAGGGTATAACGAGACATTAATGAGGGTCTGTCTAGTTATCGAAGGGCTGTTTCTGTTTTACGACCCGGCCGTCCTTGTCTATCGAGTGCTAGTTCAATAATTTCATTTGATTCTTTCCCTGTATTCTTTTTATTGTTTACTATTAATAATTAATCATGTCGTTTAACCTAGATGACTTTGTTGCTAATCCATCTTCGGATAAGTTAGCAGGACCTCTCAGAAAAGATGATTGGAAGCAAATTGCCCATCATTATGGCATTGAAATTCACTATAAGCTAAATAAGACTATGATTAAGAATGTGGTGGTTGAAGAGTTAGTCAGCCAAGGGGTACTTGCGGCAGTCGCCATAGATACTTTAACCCCGGCGAGTTCGGTGTTACCTGACGCTCAGGCTGAACCAGCGGGTTACCGCTCGCCTCCCGTTCTGTCACCTGTTAGGCCTTATCAGCGATTTACTGAAGTCAATCCCTTAGAACTGGAGAAATTAAAATTAGACTATCAATTACAAATGCAAAGAGAACTGTTAGAAAGCGAAAAAGAAAGAGAAAAACTCAGATTAGAAGTAGAAAACGAAAGAGAAATCGAAATTCAAAGAGAACGATTCAAACTAGAAAGAGAAAGGCTTGCATTAGAAAAGGAGAAGGTAGAAAGAGAGTTAGAGTTAAAATCTAAAGAGGTGGACATAACAGAAAAAAACAAAGAAAAGGTACTAGAAATACAGGAAAAACAGTTAAAATTAAATGTAGGTAACATGTCCTCCCTCCTTCCTGGCTTTTCTGAAGATGATGTTGATGGGTACTTTAAAACTTTCGAGATTATTGCTAACAAACAAGAATGGCCAAAGGATGAATGGCTTACCATCCTAACTCCAAAATTAATAGGAAAGGCTCTTCGGGTATATAACAGTTTAGATAGGCCTGAGGATTATGATTTTGTTAAGAAACAGGTCTTGTATGCCTATGCTCTTACTCCTGACGGCTACCGACTGAAATTCAGATCCTTAACCAAGTCCCATACCCAAACTTATGTTGAATTTGCCACTGATAAATTGAGACAGTGTAAAAAGTGGCTTGAGGCTGTTAATGTAACAACATTTTCAGAACTAGTTAATGCTGTTGTCTTGGAGGAGTGGAAGAATAAGCTTCCCTTCCACTTGGTGAGATATGTGGAGGAAAGGGGTGAGAAGGAGCTGATCCGAGCAGCAGAGTTAGTGGATGCCCAGGCGTTGATGATAGACACGTGGGGGAGTGGAGCTCGTAGGCAGAGCCCCAGTGTGAGACCCCCCTCTGGTGAACACCTTGCAGGAGTGGGGCGAGGTTTAGGAGGCAACAGTTCACGTCCTGCTCCCCAGCCAGTAACCTGTAATTATTGTAAGAAACCTGGGCATATGATCCAAGAGTGTCGTCATCCTGGGTGTAAAGTGTCCAAAAGTTCTAACACCAAACATACAGTCACTTCTTCTAAGCCAATAGCAGCCTCAAATGTGCCTGGTCCTAATCTCTCTCTCTTTGACCCTTTTATCTCTCAAGGATTTGTGTCGATATGTAAGGGTGATCATAAGTACCCTATTACTATACTTAGAGACACGGGTGCAGCCCAGTCCATTCTATTATCCAATGTCATTCCGAACATTTCTGATTCTTACACCGGTGAAAAAGTTTTACTGTCTGATCTAACTTGTCAAACGTCTTATCCCCTAGCAGAAATTTATCTTGAATGTGACCTTCTATCCTCCCCTGTTAAAGTAGCTATACATCAAGACTCCTTGCCTGTACTCGGAATTCAGTTTCTACTAGGTAATGATCTCGCAGGTACCCTAATAGTTCCTCCAGTGAAGACAGTAGACCAACCTTTACCTGTTAGTCCTACACATGATCTGGATGAAAGACTTCCCCACCTTTTCCCTGCCTGTGCTGTCACCCGGTCTCAAAGTAAGGTCTTAACTGCTCCCTCCGCTAATTCTTCATCCTTAACTCCATCTTTACCTACTACTCCTCCATCCTTTGGGAAGGATGATCTGATAAACAGGGCCATGAACAAAGCAGAACTCATTCAGGCACAACAGCAGGATCACACTCTTTCTCATGTACTTCACACAGCTACCGACAAAACAGATATAGACACCACTCCATGCTTTTATTTTGAAGATGGAGTTTTAATGAGAGCATACAGATCACCTACCCACAATAAGTTGCAGTCCTGGTCAGAAACCCATCAAATAGTCCTTCCTACATCGGTTCGGAATAGTGTCATCAAATTAGCTCATGATGGTTTTGCAGGACATCTAGGTATCAGGAAGACTTATCTCAAAGTATTGGAACATTTTTACTGGCCGGGGATGCGTAAGGACATTTCCAGTTTCGTGCGGACCTGTCACATTTGCCAGGTAGCGGGTAAGCCTAATCAAAACATTCCCAAGGCTCCCCTCAAGACAATTTCTATCAAAGAAGAGCCTTTCAATAAAATAATCATTGATTGTGTCGGCCCCCTACCTAGGACAAAGAAAGGAAACGAATATCTTTTAACTGTAGTTGATGTGACCACCCGTTATCCTGAGGCGTTCCCCCTTAAATCCATCACTGCCAAATCTGTAATTGCACCTTTGTTATCTATGTTCACCTCTAAAGGAATCCCCTGTCAGATCCAATCCGATCAAGGTACTAACTTTACAAGTGCTCTCTTTCAACAGGTCCTTACTGAACTGGGAATCGAACATGTTGTCTCCTCAGCCTACCATCCACAATCGCAAGGGTGTCTGGAAAGGTACCACCAGACCCTAAAATCCATGCTACGAAAATACTGCTTGGAGACTGGAGCAAGTTGGGACACTAACTTAGATTGGTTACTTTTTTCTATTCGGGAAGCCAATCACGAATCTATGGGTTTCTCACCTTTTGAGTTGTTATATGGGCGACCCATAAGGGGACCCTTAAAAATATTGAAAGATCAGTGGTTCATGCCCCAGTCAGACAGTCACACTAATGTAAATGCATATGTTAAAAATCTACAAAGTAAATTACAGGAAGTACGTAAGTTTTCTAAGTCCCACTTGTCCCGGCTCCAAGGTAGATATAAAGCACAGTATGACAAGAAAACGAAAAGTAGAACATTTAATCCAGGGGATTTGGTTTTGGCTTTTCTACCTATAACAGGGAGCCCAATGCAAAAGAGGTTTTTAGGGCCATATAAAATTAAAGAACGGCTGGGACCACTTAACTATGTTCTTGAAACCCCAGACCGACGTAAAAAACAACAGTTGGTACATATTAATCTGATAAAGTCCTACCTTTCCAGACCACCAGAGGAGGGTACCAGCAGTTTGCCAGTGACTCTTGTAACCATTAATGATGATGTAGCTCCTGTGGCAGTGACTTTGTCCGAGGAAAACGAAGGCACCCAATCCATTGACTTTCCCTTGCCTACCAGTGCCTCATTGAATCAAGAACTATTGCTTCAGTCTGATGAGTATTTTTGTGGGCTTAACCCTTGTCAAAAACAGCAGATAATTCACTTGCTAAAACAATTTCCAACTATTACCTCAGAACATCCAGGCTCTTGCAATATTCTTAAACATGACATTCAATTAAAAGATCCAAACCAACCTCCCATTAGACAACGTCCTTATCACCTTAACCCTGTCAAGACTGAAATCCTCAAACAAGAAGTACAGTATCTTCTTGATCATAATCTAGCCGTACCTAGTCAGTCTCCTTGGGCTTCACCCTGTATCTTGGTTCCTAAACCTAATCAAACTTACCGGATGTGTACAGATTTCCGTAAATTAAACAACGTCACTGTCCGGGATGCCTACCCATTGCCACTCATTGAAACACTGCTAGATACAGTAGGAAATGCCTCTTTCATTTCTACAATAGACTTACTGAAGGGTTATTATCAGGTGCAGTTAACCCAAAGAGCCCAGGCCCTTTCTGCCTTTATTACCCCGTTTGGGCTCTATGAATATCAGGTAATGGCTTTTGGACTTACTAATGCTCCTGCCACATTCCAGAGACTCATTAACTCCGTCATCCGAGACCTACCAGGAGTTCATGCCTACTTGGACGATGTGGTGGTGGTGGCGACCAACTGGAACGAGCACGTGGTGCGTTTGAGTGGACTGTTCCAACGGTTGGAGGACGCAGGACTCGTCATTAACCTCCAGAAGTCGGTGTTTGGTCGTGGCACCGTGACCTACTTGGGTCATGTAGTGGGAAGCGGTACTGTGCGCCCAAAAGAAGCCAACGTGGAGGCGATCCTTTCCTTCCCTACACCCACGACACGAAAGGAGGTGATGAGGTTCCTCGGGA
>NC_090728.1:20521621-20529121 GCF_036898095.1 Palaemon carinicauda | reverse complement strand
TGGTAGCTGGCTGAACATTCGTGGTACTCATAGATAATTGAAGACTCGTAATGTTTATTATAATTGAAGCCTTCTCTCAACCTTCACCACATAACTTTCTCGTGCAACTTAACTGTCCTTTCTTTTGACTCTCAAAATGTCTACTCTTTCCAAAGTTTTCAAATTATTCAATATGTTTTAGAAGTTTCTCATCATATATACCCATTCAGCACTACATCATATGAAAACATCGAATATTCCACACAACATCTATGATATCTTTATAGAAATATATACTGTGTTCTCCAACTTTGGAAATTCTCAATCCACAAAGAAACTTCACAACTATAGAGAAATAACAAATCATTGTCTCAAGCTAGTTTTCCACAAACCAGTTACTCTTCGGTAAACATACCATAACGCATACTTCATTTTTAGTATGCGAAAGCGTTTTTTGGGGTATCGGCAATCTTTCCTCTTATCTATAAATTCTCCAGGCCTCCATATTGCTGTCCCATCAATTTTGTTATATGTTTTCAACGTCAATTTATGATACATGGATTTTTTTTCTCGTACATTCAAAAGTTTTACACCATCATGATTCTTTTACTTAAGTCCTACGTTTTCTTACTTATTCGATACAAAATTCCTTCCTCTTTCATATTGGGTAACCACATGAAAGCCTTTTATTATTCAAACTTTCTTAATAAGCTTCTCGTTTGATACTCACTCACAAAATAACCTTCATATTGCAGCGTCTCACTTGGGAATTAACTGTGTTTACATTCTTTTTCTTCTTAACATGCATGACCTAATATTATAGTAGTACAAATGCCAGGACAAATTACACCCCAATTTTTTATGTTTTTCTTTTTTTTTTTGCATATTCCTGAGTTCTTTTTAATCTAATCAATAATATAAACAGTAGTTTTTCTTAGAAGTATCCATATATTATTCAGCTTTTTGACAAAATACCAAAGATATGTAGAATGTTTTTATATATTCACATTTTTTATTTGAGCTCATAGTTACACAAGTTCATTAAACATCTTTATACTGATACATATCATGACACTGAAAACCGTGAATCAATTCATATATCAGAAATTTATATAGCAATTGAAGCATAAATATTACAGGCTATTTTTCATTACTTACTATACATAGTAGGTCAGGCAGATATGAAGGCAAAATATGGAACAGACAGAAAAAATCTTAGAAAAGTATCACCTTAAAGCAAATTGGTTGCTTCTTCGTTAGAATAAACTGCTTGTTCGCTATTTTCTGGTCCTTGGATGCATACCTCGTCGCTGGTGAATTGACTTTCCAGCTAACAATGCCTCGGTAGTTTCAAACTTTCAGTTCCCTGTTACTAACTGAACAGAATGGACCAGCGTAAGAAGTAAGCTATTTTGTTTTTCTTGTGTCTAAAAAGTTCATTATATATGAGTAAATATTTTTCGATTGTCCTTTATTACTAGTGCATTTTCAGCTTTCATGATATAAAACAAAACTCTCTCTCTCTCTCTCTCTCTCTCTCTCTCTCTCTCTCTCTCTCTCTCTCTCTCTCTCTCTCTCTCTCTCTCTCTTTATTCCTTTTCTTTCTCTTTCTTTTCCTCTGGTTCTTTCGTTCTTTTACTTTATTATTGAAAATTCTCATTTTTCTTTTTATTAGTTTGAATCTACAGGAAATACAGGACATTTTAAATGAAGAGGAAAAGGATCCTGTTGCAATTTTTATTACTCCTCCCGAAGTTAGAGAGGAATCTGACGAAGACTCGGCGGAAGATGAGGGTGGCTTAGCTGACAATGTAAATTCTAATCAACTAAGAGCTTCTGCTGAAGCACTCTTTAATGATGGGAGAATCTTGGGTGAAGATGATGATGAAGTGGAAAACAGTAATGTCAATTGTGCAGAGGAGCAGCAGGAATCAAAGAAAAGGAAAACAAGTCAAAAGACGTCTCTAGAATATTACTGGAAAAAAACAAGTAATATTCAATTTTCAGTAAATCAAACACAGTATGATAAACCACCACCTGTCATAGATTTGAAGGTAAAGTCACCTGTGGAGAAATTTGAATATTTCTTTGATGAAGATATAATGAACATGATTGCCAAGGAATCTCGCAGGTATGCTTGCGAGAAAAATGCACAGTTTACCATCTCTGTTTCGGAAATGCGAGTGGCCTTTGGCATTCTCATATTCTCAGGATACCACACATTACCAAGTCGCCGCTTATACTGGTCTTTGGATGCTGATGTTGGAGTCGATCTCATTGCTAAGGCAATGGCACGTGATAGATTTGAAGAAATATTACGGTTTCTGCATTTCACTGATAATCAGGCACTAAACAAGGATGACAAACTGGCAAAAATCCGATCTCTAATGAACCATTTGAACACAAAATTTGCCATGGCTTACCCTATGGATCAACATATATTACTTGATGAAGCAATGATAGAATATTTTGGTAGGCATGGATGCAAACAGTGCATTCGAAATAAGCCTGTGAGATTTGGATTTGAAGCTTGGTGCCTAAATTCTCTTCTTGGATATTTAGCTACGTTTGATGTATACCAAGGGACAGCCTTCGGGTTGAATCGTCACTATGAAAAAAGGTTTGGAAAAGGGGGGCGGGGGTACTTTGAAGAGTTTATTCGAAAAACTACCAAGTCATATCAAAGATATACCAGTGAGGTTTTACTTCGATAACTACTTCACAAATTTACCTTTAGTAAATCACCTACGAGAGATAAACTATGGAGCAACTGGAACAGTAAGGGACAACAGAATTCCGAAGACTTGTCCTATAAATTCCACAAAGGAAATGAAGAAGGTTTCTCGAGGAGATACGGATGTTGTGAATAGTATTCACAAGATCTTGTTGGTACGCTGGAAGGATAATGCAGTAGTTTCAGTGGTATCAAATATTTCTCCTGTTCATCCTCTGGAAAGTGTATCTCGATAGTCAGCAAAGGACAAAAAGAATATTGGTGTAAGTCAGCCTTATTTCATCTGGGATTACAACAGGCACATGGTTGGCACTGATTGGATGGACCAAAATATCAATTGTTATCGTATTTCCATTAGAATGAATAAGTGGTGGTGGCCTATATTTTCTTGGGTGATTGATGCAATGATTTCATCGTGTTGATGAAAGCAAACTTCCACTATTATCATTCAAGCGCTACATTGCAAGGACATACCTTCAGCAGGCAGAACCACATGTGGGAATAGGCCGGCCAAGACAGTCATCCCGGGTTATTCCAGATGTACGTTATGACAATATTGGTCACCTCGTCCAGCCCCTTGGAAAACAGGCATGGAAATGTGCTCTATCTTCTTACAAATCTCGTCCTTCGCAAGGGTGTATGAAGTGAGTTCCATTGTGTGTGAATGCTTTGTTAAGTATCATTGCCGTGCTCTTTAGAACACTGCTAATTATAGTATCGGGTTTGTTGTTGAGTGATATCACGGAATTTATCCCAAAATTTAAGTAAGAATGAAGTTTCTGTAAAGCATGAACCAGTTTTATTTCTATTTTATTCTAGAGTATCACATTTTTTTGTTAAACATTTCACTTTTAGAAGTAAGAATTCTTATCCAATTCACATATTCCAATACTGTCAGCACGTGCAAAAGTAATAGGGCTTACAAATGCAACAAATTTTAGTAGTAAACTGCAATATTTCTTCGTATCATTCCGTAATAAACGCATTATTATTGACTGTCTTATTTTCAATACATCCTCCCTGTAATGAAAAAATACCAATAAAATTGTATTATAGAAAATAGTCTTCTTAATAACAATGTGTACCCCTTATCTGCCTAACCTGCAATATAAAGTAGGTCCTATATATGGACAAATACCATGAAAAAAGCATCACATATATGATAAAACCATATAAATATACATATTAAACTCGAATAATAAAACAAATAAAGAAAAAACTGCAAAAGATTCAGTTTTATCCCCCAAAACAAATAAACTAACATTCATTAATCTAGTACTTAACATCCACATATTCAGCGCCCCAGAATTTAGAAGTTTATTCAATCTCTTTTCTTTCCCTGCATTATCTGTATATGGATAGGATCTTCCCGTTTTCCATCTCAGAGCTACAAAAAGGATTTCTTCTGGTTATTACGGAATCTTACTTTCCCTGAAAAGATGATTGGCATTTTCATCATTGCACGCGTCCTTTGGGTGCGGAGGTTCCAGCCCATGGCCAATTCAAATCTTGCTGCGATTACTGGAGTCGTTTAACCACGATACCTATTTCACTTTTAAGATATACTTTGAAACCGGAACTTTCATCATAAAATATTCACCTACTTGCCCCCCCCCCAAAAAAAAACAAAAATTAAGCCAAACATATCTATCTATTTCCCTATCAATTCTAATCGATATATATATATATATATATATATATATATATATATATATATATATATATATATATATATATATATATATATATATATGCATATATATATATATATATATATATATATATATATATATATATACATATATATATATATATATATATATATATATATATACATACATATATATATATATATATATATATATATATATATATATATATATATATATACATACATATATATATATATATATATATATATATATATATATATATATATACATATATATACATACATACATATATATATATATATATATATATATATATATATATATATATAAGTATATATATATATATATATATATATATATATATATAAGTATATCTATCTATCTATCTATATATATATATATATATATATATATATATATATATATATATATATATATATATTTATATATATATATATGTATATATTTTTATATATATATATATATATATATATATATATATATATGTGTGTGTGTGTGTGTGTGTGTGTGTGTATGTTTGTGTATCTATGTCCTAATCCTTGTATGCGAAATAATTTTTCTCATATTATGATTACTGACCTTTTTAAGAGTACTATGAGTGTCACAAATTATAGTCCGTGAACCTGTTACATAAGGTAAGTTGTTAAGACACTATTGGTGACAGTATATTTCCACCACAGTGAAGAATTCCACAAAACATAATAATTTGGCATATTGACAGAGCGACATTGCTTTTTACTTACCGAGGGTTAGTTAGTACCATTCGAGCGATCAGTAGACAAAGTACTCACCTGAGAGTATCGGCTGTACACAATGTATTCTCGAACCTTTTTGTAACAAAGTGGAAGTATAAACCCATGTTCCAATGTCTTATTATCCGTTTTGTCTTGTCAGGTTCTCTGTCAGACTACTACCTGTCTGCCTGACTATTTGTTTGTATATTTATTTGCATGTTTATACTCTCTAGATCATTGTATTCATAATGAAGCAAATCTATTTATTCACTCATCAAAAGAATCTTTTCTCTGTTTATATCTTAGTCGTCTAATCTTTAAAATTTACAGACGGATTGTTCGGTTGAGAGCTCCTGAAGGAACATGTCTTTCATTTCAAGACGTTCGTGACTTTCTAGTTAAACTTTCATTGTGAAAATTTTCATTGTAAAAGATGATTTCATAGTTAGAAATTCCATATACAATATTCAATTTGCATCGCATGTTTTATTTTGTGTGTGTACGATTTTTTCAGTCTGCAATATGCTGCAAATGCATTTATTAAAAAAGTATGTCCTGAAGGGTATGAGCATGTAATGAATATGCAATATACAGAGTGTGAGCATGTTATTCTAATAATAGATTAAAAATTCAATAAAAAAAGATATCGAACTTTGCTGGTGGATAGACAGCATGGGTTAGTTAATCTTCATGTTAATATGGAAGAGAAGAGAAAAACACTTAAATAATATTTTCCTCTCACTTCACGAAATTAAAATAATTTCAAAATGAAATTTAATGTATAATATATGGTTTTATATGAATATCAACATCCAGAATTTCATAAATGTGATTTTTCTAGCAGTTTCAGGAATATATGATATTTCAAACGTATATATATATATATATATATATATATATATATATATATATATATATATATATATATATATATATATGTATATATATATATATATATATATATATATATACACACACATATATATATATATATATATATATATATATATATATATATATATATATATATACATATATATATATATATATATATATATATATATATATACATATATATATATATACATATATATATATACATATATATATATATATATATATATATATATATATATATATATACATATATATATATATATATATATATATATATATATATATATATACATATATATATATATATATATATACATATATATATATATATATATATATATATATATATATATAAATATATATATATTTATATATATATATATATATATATATATATATATATGTATATATATATATATATATATATATATATATATATATATATATATATATGAATATATATATATATATATATATATATATATATATATATATATATATATATATATATATACATAGAGTAAAATTGAGTTTAAAATTTTCCAATTTGATCGTAATGGCATTTTTTAACGTAATCAAATCCAAATGTTCTACTTTATAAACCATAGAATTGTGCAATGTATGGGAGTTCATATGATAAAGTTGAGAAAATAGAGACCTTGTAGCCTTTTTTTTTTTTTTATTTCCGACTAAACCTATCATAATGTGGTGTCGGAAATTCGAGGTGCAAAACCTTTTTTTTTTTTTTTGGCTAATGTGAAAAGAACTCAAAAGGTATCAAACACCTGGACCAACTAGTGTGTTAACGAAAGCTGAACTGGTGCTAAATCCGAACTTATCTGATGACTTTACCATATGCAGAGCTTCTAAAGGGTCTTTGCAATGTTCTCGCTCTTAGCCTTTTACGATACCTCTGTACCAGCATCCATTTTTTCCCTCCTGCAGTCTAGTCATTTTCAACTTTGATCGCTTAGTTTTTTTATTTTTGCATTGAATAGTATCCCCAGGCTATATATCCCAGTTTCCAAAAATCATATCAAGTCAGAAATAATCTTTCCAGGCATCTAAGTAATGGTCGTGAGCATTTCTGTGTCTACGAAATTTATGGTAATTATTAAATCTTTATTTTGTCACCAAATATATTTTTTTCTTTGTCATGTAAAAAGAGTCAACCCTTAGATAAGTTATACACACACACACACACACACACACACATATATATATATATATATATATATATATATATATATATATATATATATATATATATATATATATATATATATATACACAAATATGTATATATATATATATATATATATATATATATATATATATATATATATATATATATATATATATATATATGTATATTATATATATATATATATATATATATATATATATATATATATATATATATATATAATCATCATCTTTATTTGGTAGTTTTCGACATAAC
>NC_090728.1:20514121-20516621 GCF_036898095.1 Palaemon carinicauda | reverse complement strand
CGATACTATCTTTAGAAATTAATGTATGACAGCACTTAATATAAATGAAATAAAAATTAAATTTTATTAACATTGATTAATTAGTTCTTCGAAATAGTTTTATAATTTCATATTACGAAATATTATAGAAATACGATTACTGTATATGTGAATATACACCACCATATTCCCAAAATTCCATTTATGGTACATTTATTATTATTATTATTATTATTATTATTATTATTATTATTATTATCATTATTATTATTATTATTATTATTATTATTATCAATATGTTTGTAATCTTATTGTTATGTTTTTCCACTTTATCATCATTGAAGAAAATACCATGTTTTGACAAGAGATAAACAGTTACCATTAATTTATATCTGAAGTAGCTAAGAACATGAATAATTAAAGATGGCTAAAAACATGATTAATATGACTTGATTTAGGTTCTAAGTGATATTTTACAAGATTCATTGTATTGATTATATAATACTTGTCTCACAATTATTACTTACGTAAAAATAAGTGTTAATGTTGTAGCAAATCCAATATACCACCTGTGTTTCCTAAACTTGTTCCTTGTTTATGTCGTAGAGTTCTTAGGTATTATCTGAAAAGTTGGAAGATATTTACTTGAATTAATGAAGATACTTACTGCAATATTGCTTAGTCGATGGTATTAATTCAACCCAAATTTTTCGTTTCTTATGAACCTTTACTGCTTTCTTTACTGAGATATTTTTTTATATGCTGAAAGTAACATAAAATAGATTTGAGTAAAAACCAAATTAAGAAAAAAATTTAAAATTACATAAACAAAAATTCCTTAAGGAATCTTATCTAATATTACGTTATTAGTAATCAACCGAAAGGAATGAGTCAGTGTTATACTAATTCTTTACTTCTTGAAAGGTTGAAAACTGCGTAAATTTGAATGATAACAGATTGACTTGTTAGTGATAAACTTTGTATTGGTGATCATGTTGTAGTAGAGTAATTGGATGGCAAGATATAAAGATTGATCATATGGCATGTTTAGACGACAAGTGACGTCATCATAGCGAAGGGGTTGATGCATACTACACTAAAAAATTTTGACAATGAGTCGGTTGGCTGAAAACATACAATCTACCTCTAGCCATTCCTCTTCTAGGCTCTGGACTCTGTCCAGCCCGGAACTACTACATGAAAATCAAATTTCTCCAGGATAGAGGAGGGCACCGTGTTTTTAGGATAGTGAAATCTGCCTACTGGCGCCCCTAGGCTTTCAGCGTCGGACTAATTCCCGGCCGTCACTTTACGCTCTAGAGAGGTTCTGTCATCATTCCTCCAATCTTATTTCATCACTGTCCGTCTTCTTTGTTCCTGTGCCAACCATGCAGTGTATTCATCACCTGTTTTACGGAAAATTGTGATGCATTTCCCATCACCCCCTTGCAAATGAATATATTTCTTCAAATGCATGATGCTGTACCCCACCGATGTGTCTGGGCAATCGTATCACTCACTCAATTACCTTTAGCCGCTCTCAGCTCTGTCGTCATTATTCAGATCATAACCATCTTTTTAACATTTTCCACGGAGTATTTCCCTCCCTTTATTCCACATTCCTTTTGTCCTTGACGATAAATTTTTACTTTTTACTTTCGATTTGTCATACTTTATTTTTTAGGTCTTCTCATAATAGACAATTATCAGATAATCACTCTTCCAACAAAATTCATTATTTGATTTTTCTGTAATTTCCTCTCATTTACCTACTTCTTTTATATAGTAACCTCTCCATATTAATTCCCTTTTCTTGTCTATTAATACATCTAGGAATTTTTTGACTTATTTTTCTGTTTATTGTATTGCCAAAACATTCGTTTGATTGTAAAGGTAACACTATTTGCTAATAAGTGTTTAACTTTGTCACCATCAGCTTCATATGGGTAACATTAGATATTCTACTTTTTTCAGATTTATTCCGTCATGAAATACATTCTCTGAAGACTTGAAGCTTTCACAATATGTTTTATACAATCTCCTAATTTACTATATTTAAAAATGTCGATGAAATTTTAAAATCGTAATTTGATTCCCAATAGAACCTTACTCATTAATTTTGTATTTGAAATATCTTTTAGATTAAGTCTTTTTATCCTAAAACCCTCTGAAATTTTTAATAGATTCACCTTACTAGGTTTTATTCAACATGAATATAGCTTCATTATTGATCACCCTTATTATTTTTGTAATATTTTTCACTATTTCCAAATGCCATTCATGGATGCCCATAATTTAGCTATGGAGATAAAAGAAACATGTTTCATAAAAGCTATTTTCATATCTTTCAGTGTAACATTTAATTCCCCGCTGCTTATATATACAAAGTATATAAAAGTTTGCAGTAATATTACCTTTTCTAGAAGCAAAAGTGTTCAAGGAGGGTAACTGTTTTAAATTGCTATGCTGACAACATTTGTTCTTTCCTAAGTTGAATTACGATTCTCCTAACATTAGCATT
>NC_090728.1:20491621-20496621 GCF_036898095.1 Palaemon carinicauda | reverse complement strand
CTAAGGGAGGAGGCCTCCCAGTAACTAATACTTTCTTTTTAAATGTTTGGTAGACACGGGTGGTCACAATTTTCTTTTGCCAAGATAATTCTTCAGGATACGTTGTAGACTGTCTGAGTATGCTAATGTCCACTTGGTAGCTGACAACGGATCTGTGATACCAACACATTTGGAAGAGCCAAATATATTTGAAAGTTTCTTGTTGCTGACGTAACATTGCCAATCCTCGGTACGGATTTCTTCTCCCATTTCCATATCTCGGTTGATGTCACTCACAGTCAGCTAGTCCACTCGGATTGGTTTTCCTCGACACCTCTCCCACCTACCCCTTCGACCTCCCTCTAAACAACAGCGCATCCAGTTTTGCCCATGCTCACCTCCTCTTATCGTACCAGGAAGTTTTCCATCCAGAACCTCTTGATACACCTGCGGTTCCAACCAAACATGGTATTTAACACCATATCAAGACGATGAGGCACCTAGTATTTGAAAGATTCAGGCGTGTGGCAATGGATCGTTTGACAGGCATTGAAAATTTGCTAAAGGCTTCCCACACATCGGCCTGAAGGAAGAAGGCTCGCTGCATCCGTGTGGGGAGTACAGGAGCCTGAACAGGAAGAGAGAACCGGATCACTACCCTCTACCAAACATTGTCGAAATTAACTCCTACTTGCAGAAAGCAGAGGTTTTCTTAATGTTCGACCTCTTGAAGGGGTAATATCAGGTACCCATGAACCCAGAAACATCCACAAGACTGCGATCGTCACCCCCTTAGGTACATACATCTTCAATTACTCCTTTTTTGGCCTTCTTAATGCTGGGGCAACTTTTGAATGCCTCATGGATATCATCTTATGGGACCTCCAATTATTCTTATGTTACATGGATGACATACTTGTATTCTCTCCCTCCAAAGAGGAACACCTCATTCACCTACGTATTGTGCTTGACCGCCTATAACAAAACGGCAGTGAAGTCCGGTACAACAAGTGTACCTTTATCGGCAATGAAGTATCGTTTTTAGTGCAACGCATCACTCCGGAGAGAGTCCACCCCCTCCCTCAGAAGGTAGCAGCCCTTGACCATTAAAGCACTGCAAGAATTCCCGGGCATGATCGACTACTTTTACAGTTTCCTGCTAGCCATTGCTGCCATTCTTGCCATCCCCCCACCCCACCCCACCATCCACCTCCAACAATGACAAGCCGAAATACTTGAAGCGGGTCCCCTACAAGAAGCATACTTCTGCAATGCAAACAATGCCCTATCAACCGCTGCTGGTTTTACTTTTCCTGTGCCATACGCACATCTACTTCTCTCCACCGATACCAGCAACGTCACTATTGATGCAGTATTCGAGAGAAGGTGGCTAACCGCTTGACCCAACCATTAACCTTCTTCAGTTGAAAACTGTCTACGGTGGAATCTAGCTAATGTACCTTCGACTGCAAATTGCTGGCAGTTTACCTGGCTGTCGGCCACTTTCGCCACTTCGTGGAAGGGACGCCCGTCGTCATTCGCATGAACAATATTCTTCTGGTGCATGCCTTCTCTCGACAATGCAACGCCTGGTCAACCGTTAACGCCATCATCTTCCTGACATGGCTGAATACTATAGCACTCTTGAACTGGTTCTTGAGAAAAGGAACCGTATAGCCAATGACCTTTCAAGGAACATATTGGCTGTCCTTCACCTGGGATTGGAGTACAATGCCTACACAGAAGCGTAACGAAAGGATGCAGCGTACCAAACCAGTAGGCCATCTTGTACATACTTCCTTCGGGAAGACGTCCCCCTTGTCAACTTCAATGCCAGCCTCCTCTATGACGTCAATACAGGTAAATCTAGACTGTGAATACCTGCCCTTATGCGCTGACAGGTGTTTTATCTCATTCATGGCCTTTCACACCCTACTGAAGATGAAGTTCATTTAGCACTGCATTACTAAGGATGCTGAGAATTGTGTCTGCGCCTGTACATCATGTCAAACTTCAAAAGCAAAATGACACAGATTCAGAAGTGGGCACCTTTCCTAAACCTCACCGTCATTTTTCCCAATTTCAAATTAACGTATTTAGGCGCTTACCCACATCACAAGGACATCATTACCTGGTTACTGTTATCGACCATTCCAATTGTTAGCCTGAATTCATTCCCATGAAAACTGCAACGTCCACCGAATTACATTTGCTTTCCTTGAGTATATCATTTCTGACAAGGGTACCACTTCCACCTCTCAATTATGGAAATCATTAGCAAACCTGCTGGGAGTCATCCTACATCACACAACAGTCTCTAAACCTGCTGCCAGCCAAGTGACTGGATATTTTCATATCACCCTCAAAGCTACTTAAATGTCTCATTGCAATAACTTGAACTTGTTTACCCAGTCTTCTTGATTCTTTACTGGGACCGCACACCACTCAAAAAGACACTGTTTATATCTTAACAGCTGAAAGTGTGTATGGGGACACCTTGGTCGTCCCTGCACATTTTTTTTCCATCTGGAACCACATCCAATAATCTCCACCACCTATGTCTCGTTTTGGTAAAATTTACTCAATGCCGCCAGACTTATAAACCCCCACATGTGCAACAGATACCAACAGATCTATACTTAGCAACGTATGTTTTTCTGTACAATGACACTAGCAAGACACCATTGACGCCTCCTAATGCGGGCCCTTTGCTCGCGGCCCCTCGTTCCCAAAAATCTGTCCTAATTAACATAGGTGGCAAAGAAGACTGGGTCTTCATTGAACGCCTAAAACATGTATATCTCATACCATATGACCCACTTATAGTATGCTTTCCAAGAGTAGAGTGCCCTATTTCATATGTATGTATTTTTTAGCTGTGGAGCAAAGTATCACATGTGTTTTATATTGGCTCGTACACTGTACCGGTTTTGTTTGTTATCTTATCACCCGCTCTTCCCTGTACTGGCAATAACCCAACTTGCATAGAATTGTTAGTTGATGCCTAATTTTGTTTGAATTTTTTTGACGTTCATGCTTGTAAGTCCTATTATTTTAGTGAAATGTCTTTGAATAAAGTGTAGTTGCATTCACCATGCCTCTCAGCTATCTCCTAACTGGCGCCTCATACACAGGTAATCATTGACATCGAACTCTCAAGAAGGATCTTTTGGGCATGATCATCCACATGCTCAATTACCATATGATGTATAGTATGATTTTCCAATTTCAAAGAAAACAACTGTTCGTTCTAACCAAAATCGACTGTTATTGAAGGAAAAGACAAAGATTATTATTATTATTATTATTATTATTATTATTATTATTATTATTATTATTATAAAACTGCAAATATGTTGTTTTATTTATTACATGGTGCCAGCAGGGGTTTTATAACCGCCATTATTTGACATTCATCCAGGTTATGATAGCGAAAAAATTGAATTTCACCTTCATACATATTATATGACGATTAAAAAAATGTATATCCAAATATATTACAAAATTTGGATAGAGGGAAACTGATGCTGTTAGAAATTTCTAGACTGATCCCAGTTACCCCAGTTGTCATGAAAATATTTAAAATGCTCTATAGAGCAGGATTGATGAAAACCTTAGAGATGTACAAACAGGATTTACACAGGTATAAGTGCTATTGACTAAATTTTCATTTAGACATGTAGCAATGTATAGACAATAAAAATCTATTTTTCATGTCATTTGTGGGCTATGGAAATGCCTTTGACAGTGTGCATCGGCCACTTTTGGGGAGAGTTCGGCATTATTATGGAGTTCATCTTAAATATGTAAATCTAACTAAGTCTGTTCAAGAGCATAACAATTGCAAGGTTGATGTTAGTGGGGTTCTATCAGATTAATTTTCAGTAAATAGGTTTGTCCTCTAAGGGAAAGTGTTTTCACCTATGTTTTTTAGCTACCTCATAGATTTTTTATTGCATACAACAGCTGGGGATGGTGAAGAAGGGTCTGACCGCATTAATAATTGGAAAGTTAGCTGAACTAGAGTATGCTAACAACGCTGTCCATATTAGCAGAACACCACAGGACATGCAAAGCTTGCTTACTAGAATACATGAAATATCACATGAAGTTGGTCATTTGATGAATAGAAGAAAGACATAAATGATGTGAATGGTATTTGTAATGGAAGATGAAATATCATTGGAAGGAGATAGGATTAATGAGGAGGATTCACTTCAATATTAAGGAACTAAGATCACTAATACAGGATCTTTAGAATTTAAGTTTATTGAACGGTTGAAAAAAGCAAATTGGACCATGGCTACGTTGAATGAAATTTGGAAACCAGATCCCCTGTAATTACATTTAAAAATCCGACTATATATCAGTTTAGGGAGATTGGTGTTACTGTATCGAAATGAGGCATGGGATGACAGGGACAAAATATCAAAACAGATTGTGTAGGCTTGAGAACAAAGCCCTCAGAAGAATATAGGGAGTTGAATGATAGAACAGGATTAGAAACGAAACTATAAGAGAGATTACTAGAGTACCACATGTGGATGAGATCATGATAAAGGATAGATGGAGATGGTTTAAGTATGATCTTCACGCTCCCCAAGAGAGATTAGTTCACCAAACTTTCAGCTGCGCTCCACAAAGACTTAGATGAATTAGAGGCCCCTGGCCTACATGGCTGAGTACTATGAAACGTGAAGTAGGAGATGATTAGTAGAGACGTATTTATTTAAATGCTCCAGATAGTGAATAATGGTGAAATGTAACCGAACCCCGTTTTTGTCAATAGGTATTAGAGGAGATGATGATGATAATGATGATTATAATATATGTATACATATGGGGATTATATATAAGCTGTAAATATATATATATATATATATATATATATATATATATATATATATATATATATATATATATATATATATATATATATATACATATATATATATATATATATATATATATATATAAAATATATATATATATATATATATATATATATATATATATATATA
>NC_090728.1:20481621-20486621 GCF_036898095.1 Palaemon carinicauda | reverse complement strand
ACTGAAATCATAAAGAATTTAAACAACTTGGGTATATTTTGGGTTTAAGATACTTTGTTTAGAAAGTGCCGTACGGCAGCACTAGATATAAATGAAAGAAAATATATATATTTTTTTTTCTATTTTATTTCTTCTAAACAGTTTTTCTGGTTTTTTTTTTTATTAGGAACGATTATAGAAGTACGATTAGATGTAAATATAATGCATTTTATTCTTAAAATTCCATTTCTTCGTACATTTTGATATGTCTGGTGTATCAAAGTGTTATTATTATTATTATTATTATTATTATTATTATTATTATTATTATTATTATTATTATTATTATTATTATTATGATCACACTTCGTGATGTTATTGTTATGGTTCTTCATTTTACCATGATGCAAGAAAATATCAGGTTTTTACCAGAGATAAAACGTTACCATTAGTGTTTATCTTATTATTATTATCATTATTATTTTATATGTTTAATAATAATAATATTATTATTATTATTATTATTATTATTATTATTATTATTATTATTTCTATTATTATTATTATTATTATTATTATTATTATTATTAGCTAAGTTATAACCCTAGGAGGAAAAGCAAGATGCTATAAGCCATAGTGCTTACACAAAAAAAGAAAAAAATAACAAGTGAGAATGGAAATATGGAAATAAGTAAACCACATGAGAAGTAATGAATATAACTTGTCTTAAGATCAGTAACAAATATGAAGACAGACTTATGTCAACCTGATAAACAGAAACTTTCACGGTAAGTTTGGATTTCTGAAGTTTCAGTTATTTCACTGCCTGATTAGAAAAATTATTCCGCAATCTGGTCACAGCTAGAATAAAACTTCTAAAATATTCTGTAGTGTTGACTGTTAGATTTAACTATAAACAGTACTACGTACAAAATGGTATAGTCTTATGTAGCATTCATAGAAAATTAACAGGATGGTGCCAGAAGTAAATATCTAGATGAAGAGTAAGAAATATGATAAACAGCAAGTTTTTTGTCCATCAAATGAAGATGAGAGTCAGACGCTGATTGAAACGAGGTAAAATGAGAGAATTAAACAATATCTTCAGATGCCATTCACTGGATATTAACTCATCTCAATCCCAAGTATTGTTTTTTTCTTTTTCCTAGTTCGTCTCAGTATCAAGAAATAAGAAAAGTTCCATACCTGATCAGCAGCTCTCGCCATTAATAAGTTTTCTTCCTTCGGAAGGGCTCTGGAGATAGTCCTCTCCGATTTGTTTGGTTTCCTATAGTCTGGTTTCCTAGATTGGCAATATCTCAGAAAATTAAAGGTTCTTGTCGCAATTGGAAACCGAAATCGTCGGACCTAGCCTATTAGCTTCTGACTCCTCCCTCTTTGGAAATATATATATATATATATATATATATATATATATATATATATATATATATATATATATATATATATATATATATATGTATATATATATATATATATATACATATATATATATATATATATATATATATATATATATATATATATATATATATATATATATATCTGTTAGGAATTATTTTTTCCTTTTCGTCTTCATTCAAGGAAGAACTTTAGTTTTTTGAAAAAGGGAATTCGTGGATGATGACCTTACCATTACTCTTTATGGCTTTATAATTATAGCGATAATGTTCTTTTTGTTTCCTTTGACTTCCAAATAAATTTGTTAATGTCTAAAAATTTTAGCAGACAAAATATACTGGATCGGTGATGAACAAATGTCCTTATCATAATAAATCATGCACACCTCTACGTGTATATTGACCAGTTTCATTAGTGTGGACAAAGTGCATCTTCATTCAAAGGAATGAGACATTTCTCTCCAGGTAAGACAAGTGGACGATGAAATATGATGAGAAATTTTCTCTAAGATAAATTAGGCGAATTTTCCTTCACGTTCCGTCAAGGGTTTTTATAACGCATATACAATTTCACTTATTGAAGCACACTAAATACTTCGGACACCCATCAAAAAGTTAAGAACTGTTTTGAAAAATGAATGGATATAATATATGATGAGAAAAAGAGGTCTAGTATATATTATTCACCTACTTACAAAACTATGTTTGTGATATATGTTCATTCCTTATGAAGAATATGTAATTTTCTTTTTTTCAATTCATCATTTAAAATCTCAATGGATGTTAGAAATTATCAATCCTACAGATAAATTTTCCAAACAGTTATAGATTGCATGATAGTTTTTTATATTCATGTAATAAAAAATTAATATTAAAATATATGTATTGACAATAACATTCATAATGCGCCACCCTACACAAACTATCTAATTAGTACGAATAGACGAGCTCTACAATACACTAAACAGCTACCAGTGCTTTTTTGCATATGCTGTGGTGGAATTGATCGGAACCAAGTCCTTGAGGACTGGCAATTAAGAGCATGAAGAAAGGGGGTAACCTTTTACCCCACAATCAAAAGGGGTGGCACTAAACACAACGTCCCGTCTATCCCCTTGTATCTTCTAACTTCACATACTTGGTAATGGAAAGGGATGCCTGCTTATATTGTTCGTAGTTACTCAATCATTTTCACAAAGATTAAGTAAAGTTGGATGGATAAATGACGTATTAACTTAGTTCCTTTAAGTACAAACAAGTTACAATCAGTCGAAATAAATTTAGTCTACTTTACGAGGGACAACTGCGATGGAAAATTTGCCTATTTAAAACAACAAATATTTAATTGAATTGTTCATGGGGTTTTTTAAATACCAGCAACTAAGCAAAACCAGGCTTACTTGTATATGCCAGCCCCGGAACCTGGCTGCACTTGTTTCACTCAAAAGGTATGACAATACGAGGGTCTTGAAGAATTGTTATTTTCATTGGACATATTTGCCTTAATTTTTTTTTCGGGATTTTGAGATTCACGTAAAGTTGGAAAAGGTAATTCTATATGAGCAGGGCGGCTCTGTTAATCTGGCAATTAGCAATAAGAATAGTGATTTCAAAGAGCAACATGTTTAAAGAGAGAGAGGTTGAGATGTTATCAATTTTGGATAGCAAACAAGGATATATAAGACAAAGGATTATTGATCGCATTTCAACTTAAACCAAATACTATACAAAAATGTGGTATAAATCTGTTAGTAGCACTCTTAATTCTAATATTAAACTGTGACGGGCCGAAAGAAGGTGGTGACTCAAAGGCAAGTTGAAAACAACTTAGTGAGTTTATTGCAGAACACTCTCCTTTATATACAAAATCTCAAAGTAACAAGAATTTTCATGTTGAAATATTACAGAGGAGAAAATTAGACATGATTTTTCAGGTTCTTTTTAGTGCGAGGGGAGAGCGAAGATACAAGCACAAATTGAACTATGTACGATCGTGTGGCACATGGTTAGTACATGGATCCCCCCCTAAAAATGACATACTGAACATGTTAAATAGGTGCCCTGAATCTGGAGAGGTAGTAGTTAAAACTGTGCCGATTAGCGGCAGTGAGTGGCTGTAGAAGTCGTTGGTTGAGGCTCGAGCGAGTGGTGGATGATGGGTGGCTTTATTGGCTTTGTGGCCGCTCCAGCTCGTCACGGGTAGGCGTGTGTGTCCTACGGCATTCAATCATAGGCGTGTCCTATGGCATTCATAGGCCTACGGCATTCATAAGCGTGTGTGTCCTACGGCATTCATAGGCCTACGGCATTCATATGCATGTGTTTTCTACGGCATTCACGTCAGTTTGGTTGAAGTTGAATAGGTGTCCTCTTCGTCACGAGTGGAGGCGTTGATGGGGGTTTTGAAGGTCATGACGTGGCTGTCCATAAAGGCGTCGGTTTTGGTCATCAAGTCGTTTATGGGTAAACTATCGACATCGGGTATGGCAGTGCGTACAGGTTTGGGTAAACGGCTTACCCAAAGGGCATGAAGTAGGTTCACCTCACAAGGAGAGCCGTCTGCGGCAGGTTGCAGGCGAGTGATACTGGTCATTTTCCAGAGGTGAGCGAAGCCCTTTGGTCCCCCAACGGTTGTTGAGAGAGCTGAAAAAGCTTTGCTATACAGGCGGCTGGCGACGGCGAGTACTGCTGCAGTAGGTATGCGTTCACGGCGTCATAGTAACGGTGAGAGGCCTGGGGAGAGGAGCGAGTCACTCATGGGTCACCAATGTAACGGGCCGAAAGAAGGTGGTGACTCAAAGGCAAATGAAAAAAACTTAGTGAGTTTATTGCAGAACAATCTCCTTTATATACAAAATCTCAAAGCAACAAAAATTTTCATGTTGAAAACTCGACAGTAAGTACAGAGGAGAAAAACAGATATCATTTTTCAGGTTCTTTTCATTGCGAGGGGAGAGCTAAGATACAAGCACAAATTGAACTATGTACGATCTTGTGACACACGGTTGGTACAAAACTTAGCATACAAGCTCGTTATTTTTCAAAATCCTTGTAACAGTTCGGACATATGGATACACACACATACACACACAAACACACACACACAAACACATACACACACACACATATATATATATATATAGTATATATATATATATATATATATATATATATATATACATATATATATATATATATATATATATATATATATATATATATATATATATATATATATATACATATATATATATGTATATATATATACATATACATATATATATATATATATATATATATATATATATATATATATATATATATATATATATATATATATACATATATAATATGTATATATATATACATATATATATACATATATATATATATATATATATATATATATATAAATATATATTTACATATATATATATATATATATATATATATATATATATATATATATATATATATATATATATATATATATATATATATATATACATATATATATATATATATATATATATATATATATATATATATATATATATATATATATATATATATAAATATATGTATATATATACATATATA
>NC_090728.1:20469553-20472053 GCF_036898095.1 Palaemon carinicauda | reverse complement strand
TTTGTTTGTTTCCTTATTACTTCTCTGTACTGTTAATAAACCATGTATATATATATATATATATATATATATATATATATATATATATGTATATATATACATACATACATATATATATATATATATATATATATATATATATATATATAAACCATCTTATTCTCAAATTCCATTTCTTCGTACATTTTGATATGTCTGGTATATCAAAGTATTATTATTATTATTATTATTATTATTATTATTATTATTATTATTATTATTATTATTATTATTATTATTATTATTATTATTATTATTATTATTATCAAAGTGTTCGTAATATTATTGTTGTTTTTCATTTTACCATCATTCAAGAAAATACCAGGTTTTTACCTGAGATAAACAGTTACCATTAGTTTTTATCTTAAGATAGCTAAGTACATTAATAATCTAACATTATTCAGGTTTTTATATGACAGTTTACTGTTTCTTTTTATGTATCCTAATTCAAAACATTTATACAAGATTCACTATATTGAGCATATAATACTCTTATTACAATAATAACTTATGTCAAAATAAGAGTTAATGTTGTAGCAAATCCAATATACCACCAGTTTTTTTTTCTAAACTTGTTCCTTGTTCATATCCTATAGTTCTTGTGTATTATCTGAAAAGTTGAAAGATTTTTCTTGAATTAATGAAGATACTTACTGCAATAATATTTAGTCTAACGTACTTATTCAACCCCAATTTTTCCTTTCTTGTGAACATCTATTATTTTCTTTATTAGGATTATTTTATATATGCTGAAAGTAACTCACAACAAATATGAGTAAAAAACCAGAATAAACACTATTTTATAATTGCATAGAAAATGTTTGAGGGATTTTACCTGATAATACTTTAATGGTAATCAACTGAAAGGAATCAGTCAGTAGTATACACTATAAAAGTTCTCACTTCTTAAATGGTTGAAAATTCCGTAGGGGTTGAATGACAGCAGATTGACGTGTTGGAGATAAATGTTGCATTAGTGATCAGGTTGTAGTAGAGTATATGGATATTGAGGTGTAAAGATTATTCCAAAGACAGGTTTTGACGTCATGTGGCATCATCATAGCGAAGGGGTTGATGCAAACTACAGCAAAAAATTTGGCAATGAGTCGGTAGGCTGAAAACCTACAATCAGTCTTTAGCCATTCCTCTTCTAGGCTGTGGACTCTGTCCAGCCCGGACCCACTAAAAGATAACGAAAATTACTCTAGGATGGAGGAGGGACTATGTTTATTTGAAAGTAAAATCTGCTTACTGGTAACCCTAGACTTTCAGTGTCAGACTCATTCCAGGCTGTCATTTTACGCTTTGGAGAGGTTCTGTCATCATTCATCCCGTTTTATTTCATCATTGCCCGTCTTCTCTGTTCCCGTGCCGATCAAGCAATGTATTCATCAGCTGTTTTACGGAAAACTGCGATGTATTTCCCATCACCCCCCCTTGCAAATGCATATATGTCTCTTCAAACGCAAGAGCTCGTATTCCACTCATGTGTCAGGACAATCGTATCTCTCATTCAATTAGCTTTAGCCGCTCTCAGCTCCATCTTCATTATTCAGATCAAAGGCATCTCTTTAAAAAATTTCACCTAGCATTTGCAATACTTTATTCCATATTCCATTTGTCCTTCACGATAGTCTTCTTCTTCTTTTTTTTTTTTTTTTTTTTTTTTTCCGATCTTCTCATAATAGATAATTAAAAGATGAACTTGCTCGTACTTCAATCTTCCAAAAAAATTCATTATTGATCTTCTCTGTAATTTTCTCCCAAGTACCTATTTCATTTATACAGAAACCTATCTTTTCTACTCCTACATTTAGGAATTTTTTAAATTATCTTTATTTTTATTGACGACATATTCGCTCGGTTGTAAAGGTAACACTATTTACTAATAAGTGTTTAACTTTGTCAACATCAGCCTCATAGAGCTGACATTAGACATTTCACTTTTTTCAGATTTACTCTGTCATAAAATACTTTCTGTGAAAACTTTCAGCTTTCAAAATTTGCTTTTTACATTCTACGAATTTACTAGGTTAAAAATATCAATGATATTTTAAAATCGTAATTTAATTACCAATAGAACCTTAATCATCAATCTTATATTTGATATATTTCTTTTACTTGAGAGTTTTTCTTTCAAAAACTTTTCATATCTCTTATTAGATTCACCTCACTCATTTTTATTTGGCACAAGTATTTCTTCTTTATTGATCATGCTTCTCAATTTTGCAGTGTGTTTTACTCTTCCCAAATGCAAGCCACAAATGCCTGTAATTTAGTTATGCAAAAAAAAAAAAAAAAAAAAAAAAAAAAAAAAAAAAAAAAATCCATAAAACTGTTTTTATATATTTCAGTTTTGTGTAACATTTAATTTCCTGCTGCTTAAATATACAAAGTGTATGAAATTCTGCAGTTATATTCTCTATGTTTAACGAGGGTAACTGTTTGATATTGATATTCT
>NC_090728.1:20454553-20459553 GCF_036898095.1 Palaemon carinicauda | reverse complement strand
TACATGATAACATTAAGTATGTTGGAAGAACTTTAGTGTTACAACAAACTCTGTACTGTTGTTTTATTAATGCAGTGTGTACTACACCACAAATATAGTAACTACTGTACATCGCATGCTGTCGTGCCGGCCGGCCCGCGCCAGCACATACCGGCATGTGCCAGCACGTGCCGGCCGGCATTTACCCCTGTGTAGTTCAAAGGTATGCTACCTTTAACCAATAGGTGGCAGGTCACTGGCTTGCAAATGTGTGCCGGCTGAGAACTGAAAACATTAGCACCCGTCTGCCAGCCACTAATCGTAGTGGCCGGCAGATCTCGGGATGTGTTTCTACTGCCGGCAGACAGAGGTAGCGATACCCATGCCGGTCGGCAGTGATTACGAACAGAGAACCTCCACCTACCCGGCTGCCGGCCGTTTAAGCCGGCAGCAGGTCTAGGAGTACAATACACTAGCAAGAGAAACAGCATGGATGTAAGGTTATAGGGCGGCAACCTTCATCCAGAAAGAGTGAACATATGGAAGGGGAGAATGTAGCATTCAGGCATCCTATATATCCATATCCTGCAGGGCTCTACCAGCAGACACGGAAGGGAGACCAAGGGAGGTCTGGGGTTCACTCTGCAAAAGAAAAAGGGTCTCTGCCAGCCAGCACATTATTGCCGGCCGGCAGAGAGCTGAGCCAGTCCCCCATCCTAACCTACACTAGGTACAAAAGTAGGAATGATGCAAAGAGATGTGATGGCTAGGCCATAACTAAAAAGGAGAGGGGGAACGGGATAAGGGTCCTGTAAACTTCGTTCTAGTAAGAGACACCCCCACAGCTGTTAGGAAAGCTCATCCTAACCTAGAGTTTGTCTATTAGGGAGGAAAGTTGGAAATACTTGCTATCCTCCTCCATACCAGAACAAAGTTAGGTGTAGTTATTTCGCCAGGCAATGGAGAAAACTCATTCTCCAGCCCGAGAAAAACAACACAGGACAGTCAGCTAGCCCACTAAAAGAAGGAATCGTTTCGTACAGAATCCTTCAGAGGTGGGCTAGGGAAGCAAAGCCTCCTGTGTCTGCACCTAACCTAGCAAAGGAAACTCATTCTCGATGCTAGGAAGACGAAAACCACAGACTAAAACTCTGATGTTCTGCCCCAAACCCAAAAACCAGTTACTCTGGTTAGCGGGTCAGGACGGACATATCCTGGTATAGTTATACCTGAATATTATTCGGATAAAACCACTGGGACTAAGCCTAAAGCTTACTCAGAGGGAGAAGGGATTGAACTTAGTCTCCGGAGGAGAAAAGAGCAACCGGGGATTTGTGCGAAAGAATACTAAAGCCCCATAGGCTACTAGCCTAGGTGCGGTGAGCATCGATTACCTAAATCACCGAAACTCTCTCGTTAACAATCTTGGAGAAGAAAATTCATCAATATCTTACATGTATAAAATTTTTGCCTATACCTTCAATAACCTAACACTCGGGAAACTTATATCATGCCTGAAAGTTCTAGGGCCAGACGCCTAGGCTACTAAGCCTCGCGAAGGGCAAGATCGGTTACCAAAATCGCCGAACTGAAAACTAAAGGCATCATATAAAAATCCCTAGAGGAGGTAAATAGCTAGATTCATTAAAGCTTAAAAACCGGGAACGTCGCTCTGGCTAACTAAATGACCCAAGCATAGCGAGCGACAGCATCCAGGGTGCCTACGGTAGGCAACAGTTCTTGTTAACGTTAATATCACTTTTGATTAAATTCAAAACAAAAAGAGTTTACATTTATACAAAGTAAAGATAATACTCAACTTTCCAGAGGCAGAAGGGGCCGGAGAACGCATCATAATGTTGAATAATATCCAAAATTGCGCGAGATCACAAGGGAAAACACCGAGCAGTAGAGCTACACGAAAAGGAAAAAAGATCGCGCTGCCGTCTTCGTCAGATACACAATGAAAACGGAATAGGAGAGATACCTTATGAACAGCTCTCTTTTCATTCTCGTTTATAGATTCTTGGAACTGTAACCCCTCCAAGCGTTAATACTGCTCGGGGTGAAGATAACTATGTGGCGTGTCAAGAATACGTCCTCTGATATTATGCCATATCCCTGTTGGATTTATTTAGGGATATTCACTCTAGGAGTTTGAATTCTAGATACCTTAAGGTAAAATTCTCAGGGAATATCACTGTAGTCAAATATACCCTAGGAAGCTACCCTTTAGGAACTTCCATTAGGACGACATGGCCTGAGCCCAAAAATATATTTGTAAGAAACTTTCATCATGATCTCTAAAGATGCTTCAATAAAAGTATTCATTCCAATTTTTAGTTGGTGACATATTTCACTGAGAGCAGCAAAGATTTAAACAACTTGGGTATATTTTGAGTTTAAAATACTTTATTTAGAACGTACTGTACGGCAGCATCAGATATATATATATATATATATATATATATATATATATATATATATATATATATGTATATATATATATATATATATATATATATATATATATATATATATATATATATATATATATATAAATATATATATATATATATATATATATATATATATATATATATATATATATATATATATATATATATATATATATATATATATATGTGTGTGTGTGTGTGTGTGTGTGTGTGTGTATTTTTTTTTATTTTTTCTTCTAAATAGTTTTTTGTTTTTTTTATATCAGGAACGATTATAGAAGTACGATTAGATGTAAATATAAACCATTTTATTCTAAAAATTCCATTTTTTTCGTACATTTTGATATGGCTGGTATATAAAAGTGTCATTATTATTATTGTTATTATTATTATTATTATTATTATTATTATTATTATTATTATTATTATTATTATTATTATTATTATTATTATTATTATTATTATTATTATTATTATTATTATTATTATCAAACTGTTCGTAATGTTATTGATGTTTTTCATTTTACCAGGTTTTTCCCAGAGATAAACGGTTACCATTAGTTTTTATCTTAAGATAGCTAAGAACATTAATAATCTAAAATTATTCAGGTTTTATATAACAGTTTACTGTTTCATTTTATGTATCCTAATTCAAAACATTTATACAAGATTCACTGTATTGAGCATATAATACTAGTATTAAAATAATTATTTACGTCAAAATAGGAGTTAATGTTGTAGCAAATACAATATATCACCATTTTCTTCTAATTTTTTTCCTTGTTCATGTCGTTTAGCTCTTGTGTAATATCTGAAAAGCTAAAAGATATTTCCTTGAATTAAGGAAGATACTTATTGCAATATAATTTAGTCGATCGTACTTATTTAACCCCAATTTTTCATTTCTTATGAACCTTTATTATTTTCTTTATTAGGATCATTTTATATATGCTGAAAGTAACTTACAACAAATATGAGTACAGAACAGATAAAACACTCTTTTTTATAATTACATTGAAAAAAAATCTTTAAGGAATCTTATCTGATATTATATTAATGGTAATCAACTGAAAGGAATGAGTCAGTGATATCAAAGTTCTCACTTTTTAAATGGTTGAAAATTGCGTAACGGTTGAATGACAGCAGATTGACGTGTTGGTGATAAATGTTGTATTAGTGATCAGGTTTTAGTAGAGTATATGGATAGTGATGTGTAAAGATCATTCCAAAGTCAGGTTTTGACGTCAGGTGATATCATCGTAGCGAAGGGGTTGATGCAAACTACAGCAACAATTTTGACAATGGATCGGTTGGATGAAAACTTACCACTAAAAGAAAAGGTAAATTACTCCAGGATGGATGAAGGACTATGTTTATTGGATGGTGAAATCTGCTTACTAGTAGCCATAACTTTCAGTGTCAGATTCATTCCCAGATGTCATTTTACGCTCTGGAGAGGTTCTGTCATCATTCATCCCATCTTATTTCATCATTGCCCGTCCTCTCTGTTCCCGTGCCGACCAGGCACAGTATTCATTAGCTGTTTTACGGAAAACTTCGATGTATTTCCCATCACCCCCTTGCAAATGGATATATGTCTCTTCAAACGCAAGAGCTCGTATTCCAATGATGTGTCAGGACAATCGTATCACTCATTCAATTAGCTTTAGCCGCTCTCAGCTCCATCATCATTATTCAGATCATAAGCACCTCTTTAACATTTTTCACTGAGCATTTCCCTCCCTTTATTCCATATTCCATTTTCCTTCTCCATAGTTTTACTCCTTTTTGTTTTCGCTTCATGCATTTTTGGTTATATCTTCTCATAATAAACAATTATCAGATAATCTTGCTCGACCTTCACCCTCCCAACAAAATTCATTATAGATCTTCTCTTTAATTTACTATTAAGTACCTATTTCATTTATACAGAAACCTATCTAGTCTAATCATACATTTAGGATTTTTATTTTTTTTTATTTTTTTTTTATTATTATTATTATTTTTTTTTTTTTTTTTTTGACGAAACATACGCTTGATTATAAAGGTATCACCATTTGCTAATAAGTGTTCAACTTTGTCACCATCAACCTCATAGAGCTGACATTAAACATTTCACTTTTTTCTCTGAAAACTTTCAGCTTTTACAATATGCTTCTTACATTCAACTAATTTACTATGTTAAAAATACCAGTAACATTTTCAAATCTTAATTCAATTACAAATAAACCTTACTCATTAATTTTATATTTGAAATATTTTTTGACTTGAGACTTTTTCCTTCAAAAACTTTAGCTATTTTTTTATTATATTCACCTCGCTCATTTTTATTCAGCACAGGTAGTGCTTCTTTATTGATCACCTTTTTCACTTCTGCAGCATTCTAAACTCTTCAGAAATGCCAGTCATGAATGCCTATAATTTAGGTATGACAAAAAAATATTCATAAAAGCTATTTTCATGTCTTTCAGTTTTGTGTAACATTTACTTTCCTGCTGCTTATATATATATATATATATATATATATATATATATATATATATATATATATATATATATATA
>NC_090728.1:20444553-20449553 GCF_036898095.1 Palaemon carinicauda | reverse complement strand
AACACTAAGAAAATTACACATACCTCCTCAGGAGTGCTCTTTAGATAAAAACCAATATCCACCTAAATATTCAAGTTTTAGACCATTGAATATACACAAATATTACATTTTGCAATAATATAATAAAAAAGTTGTTTTATGTGAATGGTTAAGTTATATTTATACATTGTTTTCCCTATATAAATTTGAAATTTTGAACCATGTACCTACTCACTAGTTTCCTTTTACCATAATGAGTCCCAGAATCATAAACTTCACCTATGCTGCTGCACATGGAATTGCAGGTCAGACCAAAGCAGTAGTCTTTGTATCGGGATCAGCATTCTGAGTTGCCTCCCCACTTGTTCAGCTGCTGGAAACTTTGCAATTGGTGGGAGCTTTGTCAAAATTATCTCCGTTTTAGGCCAAGCGCTGGTAGCTTACGTTAAACATCTTACTTTTTAATAATTAAATTTGTTACTGAATACTTTCTCTGAAAATTATTTTCTTGATATTCTCCTAATTTACCACATAGAAAAATAACTATGGATACAACCCGCCTGGTAGGCAGAACACTTCACGTGCTCCATCAGCGATGCTCGGTTTAAGGGAATGACTTCGTATAGCCTCTGTTCAGAATTACAAATTATATATACTGATACTCTAGCTTTTCCTAAGCACAAATGCCTTCTGTATATAAGTATCGGAGGTCAAGGTATGCATTCCAATTTTTAGTCGGTTACATATCTCACTGACGGCATCAGAATATTTAAACACCTTGAGTATATTTTAGGTTTAAGATACTCTCTTTAGAAACTAATGTACGACAGCACTAGATATGATTGAAGTAAAAAAAAAATAACATTGATTAATTAGTTCTTCGAAATAATTTTTGGGTTTTTATATTACGAAAGATTATAGAAAGACGATTGGTGTGTATGTAAATATACACCACCATATTCTCAAAATTCCATTTATCGTACATTTATTATTATCATTATTATTATTATTATTATTATTATTATTATTATTATTATTATTATTATTATTATTATTATTATTATCAAACTGTTTGTAATCTTCTTATGTTTTTCCATTTTGTCATCATTTAAGAAAATACCATGTTTTGACTAGAGATAAACGGTTACCATTAGTTTTTATCTTATGTAGCTATGAACATTAATGAATAAAGATGGATAAACACTTGATTAATCTGACATGATTCAGGTTCTAAGTGATAGTTTACAATTTTTTTATGTATCCTAATAAAATAAAACTATACAAGATTCATTGTATTGAATATATAATACTCACATCACAATAATTGTTAATGTTGTAGCAAATACAATATACAACCTATGTTTTTCCTAAACTCCTGTTCTTTGTTTATGTCGTTTAGTCCCTTATTTAATACCTGAATCACTGGAAGATATTTCCTTGAAATAATAAAGATACTTACTGCAATATTATTTAGTCGATCTTACTTATTCAACCCTAATTTTTCATTTCTTGTGAAACTTTAATAATTTCTTCAGTGAGGTAATTTTATAGATACTGAAAGTAACTTAAAACTGATTGAGTAGAAAGGAAAATAAGAATTATTCTTAAAAATACATAATCAAAGATTCTTTAAGGAATCTCATCTAAAATTACGTTATTAGTAATCAACCGAAAGGGATAAGTCACTGTAATACAAATTTTCACTTCTTGAAAGGTTGAAAATTGCGTAAAGGTTGAATGATAACAGATTGACTTGTTGGTGATAAACTTTGTATTGATGATCAGGTTGCAAGGTATAAAGATTGATCCTATGACATAGTTGGACGTCAATTGACCTCATCATAGCAAAGGGGTTGATGCAAACTACACCAAAAAGGTTGACAATTAGTCGGTTGGCTAAAAACATACAATCTGGTTCTAGGCATTCATCTTCTAGGCTCTGGACTCTGTCCAGCCCGGAACTAGTACAAGGAAAAAAAAAATTTCTCCAGCATAGAGGAGAGCACCGTGCTTATGGGATAGTAAAATCTGCTTACTGGAGCCCCTAAACTTTCAGTGTAGGACTAATTCCCGGCCGTCACTTTACGCTCTAGACTAGAGAGGTTCTGTCATCATTCCTTCAATCTTATGTCATCATTGTCCGTCTTCTCTGTTTCTGTGCCAACCAAGCAGTGTATTCATCACCGGTTTTACGGAAAATTGCGAAGCATTTAACATCAACCCCCTTGCAAATGAATATATGTCTCTTCAAATGCACGATACCGTGTCCCACTGATGTGTCTAGGCAATCGTATCACTCCCCTAATTACCTTTAGCCGCTCTCAGATCTATCATCATTATTCAGATCATAACCATCTTTTTAACATTTTCCACTGAGCATTTCCCTCCCTTTATTTCATAATCGATTTGTCCTTGACGATCATTTTTCACTTTTTCTCTTCGATTTGTCTTACTTTATTTGTTAGGTCTTCTCATAATAGACAATTATCAGATAATCACTCCTCTAACAAAATTCATTAATTAATTTCTCAGTGATTTCCTCTCATGTACCTATTCCATTTATACAGCAACCTATCTACATTTATTCTGTTTTCTAGTCCATTTATACATTTAGGAATGTTTTAACTTCTTTTTGTTTTTATGTTCAAAACATTCGTAAGGTTGTAAGGTAACACTATTTGCTAATGAGTGTTTAACCTTATCACCATCTGCTTCATATGGGTAACATTAGATATTTAACTCTTTTTTTTTTAAACTTATTCTGTGATGAAATACTTTCCCTGAAGATTTACAACTTTCACAATCTGTTTTATACATCCTCCTAATTTACTATATTTGAAAATGTCGATGATATTTTAAAATCTTAGTTTAATTTTCAATAGAACCTTGCTCATTAATTTTGTATATAGAATATTCTTTTTAACTTAAGACTTTTTATCCTAAAAACCTGTGAAATATTTAATAGATTCACCTTACTAGTTTTTACTCAACATGGATATTGCTTCGTTATTGATCACCCTTATTACTTTTGCACTATTTTTCACTATTTCCAAATGCCAGTCACGATTGCCCATAATTCAGCTATCCAGATAAAAGAAACATATTTCATAAAAGCTATTTTTATATCTTTCAGTTCTGTGAAACATCCAATTCCCCGCTTCTTAAATATACAAAGTATATGGATTTTTGCAGTAATATTCCCTATGTTAGAAGCAGAAGTGTTCATGGAGGGTAACTGTTTTATAATGATATGCTTACAACATTTGTTCTTTTGTAAGTTGAATTACGATTCACTTAACATTAGCGTTGTTCTTACCGCCATATAAGTAAATCTTTTGGCAAATTAAGATGATATTATGGTGGAAATAATAATAATGATAATAATAACATATACTATTATTATTATTATTATTATTATTATTATTATTATTATTATTATTATTATTATTATTATTATTATTATTTTAATCATTATTATTATTATTATTATTATTATTATTATTATTATTATTATTATTATTATTATTATTATTATTATTATTATTATTAGCTAAGCTATAACCATAGTAAGAAAAACAGGAGGCTTTAAGACCAAGGGCTACAACAGAAAAAAAAAAAAACAGTAAGAATAGAAATATGGAAATAAGTAAACCACAAGAAAAGTAATGAATATAAATTATCTTAAGATCAATAACAACTATGAAGAGAGAGTTATGTCAACCTGCTAATCAGCAACTTTCGCGAAAAGATAAACTTCTGAAGTTTCAGTTATATGACTTCCTGATTAGAAAGATTATTCCGTAATATGGTCAAAGCTGGAATAAATCTTCGAGAATATTGTGTAGTGTTGACTGTTAGAAATAACTATAGATAGTACTACGTACAAAATGGTACAGTCTGGGAGGATACAAATTCAAAGGATTGTCAGAACTATGAAATATCTCATGCAACATTCATAGAAAATTAACAGAATAACGGTGCCAGAGATTAAGATCTAGATCAGGAATAAGAAATATGATAAACAGCAAGTTTTTTGTGTAACAAATTAAGATGAGAGTCAGAAGCTGAATGAAAAAAAAAAAGGTAGAATGAAGGAATTAAACAGTTTTTTTTTTTTCAGAAAAGATTGATCGGTCAATCTACTTGACCATTTACCTCCATTTTGCAAAATATCGTTTCCTAGATATTAACTCATCTCAATCCCCAGTGCTGTTTTTCTCTTTTTCCTCGTTCGTCTCGATATCAAGACATAAGAAAAGTTTCATACCTAGTTAGCAGATCTCGCCATCAATAAGTTTTCTTCCTTTTGGAAGGGCTCTGGAGATGGTCCCCTCCGATTAGTTTGGTTTCCTCGAATGGCAATATCTCAAAAACTTAAAGGTTCTTGTCGCGATTGGAAGCCGAAATGGTTGCACCTAACCTATTAGCTTTCGACTCCATCCTCGTTGGAAATACTTACTTCCATAGCCGAGTTTTCTTTACACTAATAATAAAAACAAAAAACAAAAAATTAGGTGCTCGGTCTTAATTTTCCTTTTCGTCTTCCTTCCCGAGAGAACATTAGTTTTTTGAAAAAGGGAATCAAAATAGGGTGACAATAACCTTACCATTACACTTTATATTTATTGCGATAATGTTCTTTTTATTTACTTCGATTTCCAAATAAACTTGCAAATGTCTAAAAATTTTAGCAGACAAAATATACTGGATCGGTGATGAACAAATGTTCATCACCGATGACCAGTGTATATTGACCAGTTTCATTAGCGTGGACAATGTGCATCTTCATTCAAAGGAATGAGACATTTCTCTCCAGGTAAGACAAGTGGACGATGAAATATGATGAAAATTTTTCTTAAAGATAAATTTATGTGAATTTTCCTTTACGTTCCGTCAAGGGCTTTTATGGCGCATTATCCTATTTCGCTTATTGATGCACATTAATTAGCTCGGACATTCATCAACGTGTTAAGAACTGTTTGGAAGAATAGAATGATATAAGATATTAAAAGAAGAAGAGA
>NC_090728.1:20422053-20427053 GCF_036898095.1 Palaemon carinicauda | reverse complement strand
TTAATATATAATATGATATTTATGCAGGTAAAAAATATACCAAAATATCACAAATTCTATAGGGAACAAGAATATATATAGATAGGGCAACTTACGCTTCGGATATGTCCACAAAATGGCCGCCAACCACACTGACTCAGACTCCCTAATCTGCCACTTGAAATGTAGGAAGGGTATGTCAATTTCAAGGTGTTATTTACTAATCTAATTATTATTGGATATGCATAAAAATTGTATGGTGGGTTGCTGGATAATTGTCGATTATTTTACGACTATAAAATTAAAATTCTGAGCCAAAAAAATTTTTTTGAAGGGAAATAAAATCGAAAAAAAAAATGTAAAATATAATATTTTAGCTAAAAAAATTTGATGATATTCAATCAATAAAGAAGTAAACAAAATTTTCCGATAAATAAACATCTAGAGGAATCATTACTCTATGATAGTTCCTTAGTGCGTAGTAATTTTGAAAGAATTGGGAAAAAACGAAAAAATGGCAATCACCGGAAATCGAACACATGCCTATATATACGCCATATCTGGCTAAAAAAAAGATAGGCATGGGTAGCCAGATCATCTAGAAACACTTTCCAACACTATAAAAATATAAGTTTTGCGAACCTACTTGCCAATTCCTTACGGTAACATGACTAAGCAAAAAAATGCAAAACAAATAAAAAGGGGCACTCGCGGAAAAATGGCTAACATTCTAATATACGGCATTTCAGAAAAAAAATTCAGCCACGTACTAGGCAAACCATCAAGGCACATTTTCCGAGAAATAAACATCTAAATGAATCATTACTCTATGATAGTTCCTTAGTACGTAGTAATTTTGAAAGAAATGGGAAAAAACGAAAAAATGGCAATCAGAGGAAAATCGAACACATACCTATATATACGCCATATCTGGCTAAAAAAAAGATAGGCATGGGTAGCCAGATCATCTAGAAACACTTTCCAACACTATAAAATTATAAGTTTTGCGACACTACTTGCCAATTCCTTACGGTAACATGACTAAGCAAAAAAATGCAAAACAAATAAAAAGGGGCACTCGTGGAAAAATGGCCATTCTAATATACGACATTTCAGAAGAAAAAAAATTTCAGCCACGTGCTAGGCAAACCATCAAGGCACATTTTCCGACAAACAAACATATAAATGAATCATTACTCTGTGATAGTTCCTTAGTACGTAGTAATTTTGAAAGAAATGGGAAAAAACGAAAAAATGGCAATCACAGGAAAATCGAACACATACTTATATATACGCAATATCTGGCTAAAAAAAAAATAGGCATGGGTAGCCAGATCATCTAGAAACACTTTCCAACACTATAAAAATATAAGTTTTGCGACACTACTTTCCAATTCCTTACGGTAACATGACTAAGCAAAAAAATGCAAAACAAATAAAAAGGGGCACTCGCGGAAAAATGCCCAACATTCTAATATACGGCATCTCAGATAAAAAAAAAAGACATGCACGTGTTAGCCCAACCATCAAGGCACACTTTTTAACACATAAACATGAAAAAAAAATCAATAATATACGGCAATTCCTTACTACGTAGTAAATTTTTACAAATATTGAAAAAAAACAGAAATTGGCAACCGCAGTTAAATACCCAATATACCAATAACTACGTCGTATCTGACAAAAACAAAATCACGCATGGGTAGCCAGATCATCTAGACACACTTTCCAACATTAAAAAAGCAAAAGTTTTACGACACTATTTGGCAATATCTTACGGAAAAATGACTTGGCAAAAAAATGAAAAAAATGAAAAAGGGGCACTCGCGGTAAAATGCCCGACATTCTAATATACGGCATCTCAGATAAAAAAAAAGACATGCACGTGTTAGCCCAACCATCAAGGCACACTTTCTAACACATAAACATGAAAAAAAAATGAATAATATACGGCAATTCCTTACTACGTAGTAATTTTTACAAATATTGAAAAAAAAACAGAAATTGGTAACCGCAGTTAAATACCCAATATACCAATAACTACGTCGTATCTGACAAAAACAAAGTCACGCATCGTTAGCCAGATCATCTAGACACACTTTCCAACACTAAACAAGCAAAAGTTTTACGACACTATTTGGCAATATCTTACGGAAAAATGACTTGGCAAAAAAATGAAAAAAAATGAAAAAGGGGCACTCGCGGTAAAATGGTCCTCGTGGTGATGAACGACATTTTAACTAAAAAAAAAATCATGCACATGGTAGCCAAACAATCCACCAAGACTTTCCACAACTGATAACCTATACAAGTTGCACCATTCTACGACAATTTCATAATACGTAATAACTTTGATAATAATGCAAATTACCTTAGAAGGGTAAACTCGGTCGCGCTCGACCCCGACGCGTCTCAGAAATCGGGGAAGGAGTACAGCTACAGCAATGCACATCTGGACACTACTAGAGCGTGTAGGGGAGACACCTCCTGCAGGTCGATCACCCACAAATTCAGTCACGGGGTGAGTCACGTGGGAAAAACCTGTTTTTTTTTTGACGCTCGGGGTCGCGAACAACCCATCGTACCTATCCAGGGTTAATGGATTATGTGTTGATAACTAAAAGAATGTTTGGAAGATTGAAAGACGTGCACGTGTTTAGGGGTATGGCTAACGGTATGTCTGATCACTTTTTTGGTGGAAGGAAAATTAGTTGTAGCAAAAGAGTGGGGGAATAGAGTAGGTGGATGTAAAAGGGAGCTAGTGAGGGTTGAAGAGCTAATAAAATCGGGGGTAAAAAGTAAATATCAGGAAAGGTTGAAAATGGCATATGACGAGGTGAGAGTAAGAGAAACTGATAATTTAGAGGAGGAGTGGAAGTTAGCAAAAGAAAATTTTTTTGGGATTGCAAGTGATGTATGTGGCAAGAAGGTTGTTGGAGGCAGCATGAGGAAGGGCAGTGAATGGTGGAATGAAGGAGTGAAGGTAAAAGTGGAAGAGAAAAAGAGAGCTTTTGAAGAATGGCTGCAGAGTAATAGTATAGAGAAGTATGAAAAATATAGAGAGCAAAAGGTGGAAGTAAAGCGCAAGGTACGTGAGGCAAAGAGGGCAGATGACCTGAGGTGGGGTCAGGGACTGGGTCAGTCATATGAAGAGAATAAGAAGTTTTGGAAAGAAGTGAAGAGAGTAAGGAAGGCCGGCGCAAGAATTGAAGAGACAGTGAAAGATGGAAATGGAAGGTTGTTAAAAGGAGAGGAGGCAAGGCAAAGGTGGGCGGAATATTTTGAAAGTTTGCTGAATGTTGAGGATGATAAGGAGGCAGATATAATTGCTGTTCCAGGTGTTGAGGTGCCAGTGATGGGAGATGAGAATGAGAGAGAGATTACAATAGAGGAAGTGAGGAGAGCACTAGATGAAACGAGAGTAGGAAAAGCATCGGGTATGGATGGTGTGAAAGCTGAGATGTTGAAGGAAGGGGGTGTGACTGTACTTGAATGGTTGGTGAGATTGTTTAATGTGTGTTTTGTGTTGTCAATGGTACCAGTAGATTGGGTCTGTGCATGTATTGTACCACTATATAAGGGTAAGGGAGATGTGCATGAGTGTTGTAATTCAAGAGGCATTAGTTTGTTGAGTGTAGTTGGAAAAGTGTATGGTAGAATACTGATTAATAGGATTAAGGATAAAACAGAGAATGCAATCTTGGAAGTACAGGGTGGTTTTAGAAGAGGTAGGGGTTGTATGAATCAGATTTTTACAGTTAGGCAGATATGCGAGAAATATTTAGCAAAAGGTAAGGAGGTGTATGTTGCGTTTATGGATCTGGAGAAAGCATATGATAGAGTTGATAGGGAAGCAATGTGGAATGTGATGAGGTTATATGGAGTTGGTGGAAGGTTGTTTCAAGCAGTGAAAAGTGTCTACAAAGGTAGTAAAGCATGTGTTAGAATAGGAAATGAAGTGAGCGATTGGTTTCCGGTGAGAGTGGGGCTGAGACAGGGATGGGTGATGTCGCTGTGGTTGTTTAACTTGTATGTTGATGGAGTGGTGAGAGAGGTGAATGCTCGAGTGCTTGGACGAGGATTAAAACTGGTAGGCGAGAATGATCATGAATGGGAGGTAAATCAGTTGTTGTTTGCGGATGATACTGTACTGGTAGCAGACACAGAAGAGAAGCTTGACCGACTAGTGACAGAATTTGGAAGGGTGTGTGAGAGAAGGAAGTTGAGAGTTAATGTGGGTAAGAGTAAGGTTTATGAGATGTACGAGAAGGGAAGGTGGTGCAAGGTTGAATGTCATGTTGAATGGAGAGTTACTTGAGGAGGTGGATCAGTTTAAGTACTTGGGGTCTGTTGTTGCAGCAAATGGTGGAGTGGAAGCAGATGTACGTCAGAGAGTGAATGAAGGTTGCAAAGTGTTGGGGGCAGTTAAGGGAGTAGTAAAATATAGAGGATTGGGCATGAATGTAAAGAGAGTTCTGTATGAGAAAGTGATTGTACCAACTGTGATGTATGGATCGGAGTTGTGGGGAATGAAAATGATGGAGAGACAGAAATTGAATGTGTTTGAGATGAAGTGTCTGGGAGTATGGCTGGTGTATCTCGAGTAGATAGGGCTAGGAACGAAGTGGTGAGGGTGAGAACGGGTGTAAGAAATGAGTTAGCGGCTAGAGTGGATATGAATGTGTTGAGGTAGTTTGGCCATGTTGAGAGAATGGAAAACGGCTGTCTGCTAAAGAAGGTGATGAATGCAAGAGTTGATGGGAGAAGTACAAGAGGAAGGCCAAGGTTTGGGTGGATGGATGGTGTGAAGAAAGCTCTGGGTGATAGGAGGATAGATGTGAGAGAGGCAAGAGAGCGTGCTGAAATAGGAATGAATGGCGAGCGATTGTGACGCAGTTCCGGTAGGCCCTGCTGCTTCCTCCGGTGCCTTAGATGACCGCGGAGGTAGCAGCAGTAGGGGACTCAGCAGTATGAAGCTTCATCTGTGGTGGAAATGTGGGAGGTTGGGCTGTGGCACCCTA
>NC_090728.1:20409781-20412281 GCF_036898095.1 Palaemon carinicauda | reverse complement strand
TTTTCTCCATCATCCACAGCATATTGTTCCTATTGTAAGCAGGAAGGGCATCACATAGAGAACTGTCCTAATCCTTCGTGCAAGAAGTCTGATGTTGGGAAGAATTTTCCGAACCCTAATAAGAAGGATAGTACGAAAACATTTCATGTTGCTGCTCAAGAATTTGATGGGGACGTCTTCAAACCTTTCACTTGTAAAGTTACCGTGAATGGTATTCCAGTAACTTGCTTACGAGATACGGGATCCTCCCAAAGTGTGGTAGCTCTGCCCTCACAGGACTTCAAACTGAGACATGAGCATGTTACTGTTTTTGACCTCAGTACCACCAAATCCATGCCTTTGGCAGAGGTGAATTTACAGTGTCCTTACTATCAAGGTAATGTTTTAATTGCAGTTTCACGACATCCTTTTCCTTGTTCATCTATCCAGCTTTTAATTGGTAATGATCTTGCAGGGGCCAATGTTAATCCAGTAGTATCTGATTCTGATATTCTTATAGAAAATGAGTCCAGTAAATTAAATAATGATGTTATTCAAACGACATCAATTGAACCAATTGTTATAGATAATGGAAATAGAGTAGAGAAGACATTAGACCTTATAGATATGACCAAATCAAACTTCAAGGACTTACAAGATAAAGATCCTGTCCTTAAGAATCTTTGGAAGAAAGTTGCAGACCCAGATGACAATCCCAAAACTCCTTACTTTTATCTTGATAACGATTTGCTTTTTCGACATTTTAGGTCCTCCAAAGCACCAGCAACCACGACATGGTTTGAATGTCATCAACTTGTTGTACCACTCTCTCTAGATCCAGCTCTTCTTGAATTAGCCCACTCTCATGTGAACCACTTTGGGGTCAACAAGACGTACTCTACTTTAGCTGAAGACTTCTTCTGGCCTGGGATGAAGAAGGACATTCAACAATTTATTAAAGCATGTCATCATTGCCAGACTACAGGCAAACCCAATGAGAGACTTCCACCAGCTCCTCTTCAGCCCTTATCTGTACCAAAGTTTCCCTTTGAGAGGATTATCATAGACTGTGTTGGCCCAATGCCTAGGACTAAGCAAGGTAATGAGTATTTACTTACTGTTCTTTGCCCAACAACGAGATATCCCATAGCAGTGCCAATAAAGAATATAAATGCTAAAACTATAATTGGTCAACTTGTCAAAATTTTCACAACCTATGGATTTCCAAAAACATTACAATGTGATAGAGGCACAAACTTCACTAGTAAGCTTTTTCAACAAGCTATGAGAGAATTCAATGTTCATAACATATATGCTTCTGCTTATCATCCCCAAGTAACGGTGCTCTAGAAAGGGTTCACCAAACTATTAAAAACCTTCTTCGGAAGTACATGCATGAAACTTCAGAACAGTGGGATAGAGACATTGATCTTCTGATGTATATTATAAGAAGTGTACCACAAGAGTCCACTCGAATGTCCCCTTTCGAATTAATGTTCGGAAGAAAGCCCCGAACCACTCTCAGTATGGTGAAGGAAAATCTAATTCACAACAAGGAAGAAGAGATTACAAACATTTTGTCATATCTACAGGAGCTAAGGGATAAAATTGTATCACATCATGTATTTGCTAATACTAATCTTTTGCATTGCCAGGAAAAGATGTCCCGCTTATATGATAAAAAGGCATAGCTTCGTGAATTTCAGCCAGGAGATGGGGTGCTTGTATATCATCCCATACCCGGTTCCCCCTTGCGTGAAAAATTTATGGGACCTTACAAAGTGCTTCTAAGAATTTCTAAGGTAAATTATGTTCTCTCTATTCCTGATCGTAGACGATCAAAGCAACTAGTGCATGTGAATTTGTTGAAGGCATATCAAGCAACTACAGTACTCAAATGGTAAGTCATCTCTCAATTTCTCCTGAGGCGAAAATACTACCACTAGAGGAATCTTCCTCAGAATTGCTCCTAGATCTCCCTGAAGATTATCAACTAATTAACTGGAAAGACAACACCAATAGTCAAATTTGAAAATCCTTGCCCAGTTATTTTGCAGGAATACCATCTCCTCAGAGGAAATTACTATCTCAATTGCTCTCCAGGTTTCATGATGTATGTTCTGACAGTTTGCAGAGAAGTCAAACCATTCAATATGACATCTTCATCGAGTCAGGTGTTACTCCCATACACCAGACGTACTACCGTATGGTAGGCAAGAATTGGGACTCATTGAAACAAGAGGTACAGTATTTCCTAGATAATGACCTCGCAGAACCAAGCACTTTACCATGGGCTTCACCCTGTCTCCTAGTACCTAAACCTAATTATCAACTAAGTCTCTGTTCTGATTATCGTAAGTTAAATAAGGCAACCGTAAAAGATTCATTCCCATTACCTAGAATCAATGATATCCTTTATAGCATTGGTAATAAGAAAATTCTTATACGGATAGACTTAATGAAAGGCTATTACCAAGTACCTCTAACTCAATCTGCTAAAGAAATCTCATCATTTATAACT
>NC_090728.1:20392281-20404781 GCF_036898095.1 Palaemon carinicauda | reverse complement strand
GCGGCAAACCATCTATGTTTTTGCAGTGATCCCCAAAGATACTTTCACTGAAATATCAGATTGGCATTCCAACCAAGAGAACATTGCGATGGCATAAGATACTCTTAAAATATACCTTCTGAAGCAGAACTCACCATTGTTTGCTGCCCGTATATCCAAACTTTTTAAGCTCTGTTAACAACCTCAGAAGAATGATCCTTACCGCTTTACTGCAGCCTGCTGCAGATGGCTCTCCTCTGTGAAGTAAATATACTTTGTGCCTTTTGGGTATGGTGCCTACCCGAACCTGTATGCTCCGCCATCCCCGATTTAAATATTTTTCCCATGAAGGACCTGATGACGAAAGTTGACTCACTTATGGAGAACCTCTTCACCATTTTCACGACCTTCACTCCTGACAAAGTGCACAACTATTCACTATTGACAGAAGCTGACGTGAATATGGTAGTACACAGACGCCCACCCTGTTATATGCCAGAGCGGTGACACAGCTGTCCACTACACACATATATCACCCCTCACTTACTACCCATCCAACGACCTCTCCAGACCATTAGTGATTGCCTTCAGGCTGCAATTATGCTACTTCCACTCTAGATTCGGGACTGTCATGAAGACATGTGTGTATGGTTGTCATTGGCCAAAAAAAAAAACATGTAAGTAGTCCATCGCTGGTGGAAGTGGCCTACCCATTACCTATTGTTTTCTTTTTACAAGTTTGGTAGACACGGGTGCTTACCATCTTCTTTTGTCAGGATCACTCTTCAGTATACGGCGTATTTTGTCTAAGCATACCGACGTCTACATGGTAGCTACTAGCGGATCTGCGATACCCACTCATAGCTATGAATGCTTCATATCATCATTTGAAAGTTTCTCAGTACGGATATCCTCTCAAATTTCTGCCTCCTGTTGATGACACTCACCTTAAGTTAGGCAACTCAGATTGGTTACCCTCAAAACCACTCCCATCCGCCCCTTCAACCTCCGTTTCCACGTCAGCCCATCAATCAATGCCTATCCCCCCCTCCTCCCATCGTACTAAGAAGTTTTCCATCCAGAACTTCTTCAAACACCTGTGGCTAGCACCACACGGTATTTAACACTATATGAAAATACCGAGGCCCCTAGTATTCACCAGATTCAAGCATCTGGCACTGAATCGTTTGACAGGCACTGAAAAAAAAGTTTTCCAAAATGGAAGAGAAGGGCCTTTGCCAAAAGGTCTCTTACACATTGTCCAGGAAAAAGATGGCTCACTGCGTCTGTGTGGGGAGTATAGGTGCCTGATGATGCAGACAGAACCAGATCACTACCCCCCTCCAAACTTCGTCAAAGTAACCTACTAGCAGAAAGCAAACGTTTTATTCAGGCTTGACCTCCTGAATGGGTAATATTAGGTACCTATGAACACAGAAGACATCCCCAAGACCACCATCACTACCCCCTTCAGTGCATACACCTTCAATTACAACCGTTTTTTCCTTCATAATGCTGGAGCCACTTTTCAACACTTCATGGATGGTATCTTATGGGACCTCCCCTTTTTTTATGTTACATGGACGACATACTGGCGTCCTCTTCCTCCAAAGAGGAACACCTCCATCACCTATGTATTGTGCTCAATTTCCTACAACTGAATGGCCGGGAAGCCCAGTACAATAATTGTACCTTTGGCTGCAAGGAAGTATCGTTTTTAGGGCACCGCTTCACTTCGGAAGGAGTCCACCCCCTCCATGAGAAGGTAGCAGCCTTCAACCATCAAAACACTGCAAAAATTCTTAGGCATGATAAAATATTGATACCGTTTTGTGACTGCCATTGCCACCACTACTGCTGCCCTCTCTGGCTCCCTCAAGGACAATCCAAAATATCTGAAGTGGGATCCCCTTCAAGAAGTGGACTTCTGCAATGCAAAGAATGCCCTATCAACTGCTGCTGCTTTCACATTTCCTTCGCCATATGCACCTCTTCTTCTCTCCACTGATTCCAGCAAAATCACAATTGGTGCAGTATTCGAGAGAACGTGGTCAACAGCTTGCCCCGCCGATTGGCTTTCTTCAGTACAAAACTGTCCAAGGTCGAATGTGTCTACTCTACCTTCGACAGCGAATGGCTGGCGGTGCACTTGGCTGTCCACCACTTTCGTTACTCAATGGAGGGAACACCCATCATCATTTGCATGGAGAATATGCCTGTGGTGTATGCCTTCACTCGACAGTGCGACGGCTTGTCGTCCCTCAAGCACAACATCTCTTTATTTTGTGAATAAAATTGCATCCTCCAACTTGTCCCTGAGAAAATGAGCCTGTTGCTGATGCCTTATTAAGGAACACATTGGCTGCCATTCACCTGAGATTGGATTACAATGCCTTAGCAGAAACCTAATGAAAGCATCCAGAGTACCAAGGATGTTGGACATCTTGCACACCAGTCCTTGGGAAAGACGTCCCCCTGATCAATTTCAATGCCACCCTCCTCTGTGATGTCAGTACTGGTAAACCTAGACCGTGGATACCTGCTCCCATGTGCCGACAGGTGTTTGACTTCTTTCACGGCCTTTCATACCCTACTGAAGATGAAGTAAATTTGGCACTGCATTACTAAGGATGCTAAGAATGGGGTCTGCGCCTGTACGTCATGTCAAACTTCAGATGTACATCGACACAGATTTAGGAGTGGGCACTTTCATTAAACCTCGTTGTCATTTTGCCCATATTCAAGTCGACGAATTTTGACCCATACCCACATCACAAGTACACCATTAGCTCTTCACTGTCATCGACTGCTCTATTCGTTGGCCTGAAGTCATTCACATGGAAACTGCAACGTCCGCCTAATGTATTTTTGCCTTAATTTTAGGATGGATAACAAGAATTGGCATCACTGAGCATATCATTTATGACAAGGGTACCGCTTTCATCTTTATATTGTGGACATCATTAGCGAACCTCCTAGAAATCACCCTACATCAGACAATTGTGTACAACCCTGCTTCCACCGGAATGGTTGAACATTTTCACCCCATCCTCGAAGCAAATTAAATGTCTCGCTGTTAGGACTCCAACTTGTTTACCCCGCCTCCTTGTGTCTTTCCTGGGACTAACGACCACTCCTAGAGATGTTGTGTATATCTCAACAGCTGGAAGTATGTATCGAGATTCTTGGTAGCCCCTGCACAAATTTTTCCATCTGGAACCTCATCCGATAATCTTCAGCTTCTACGTCATCTGGGAAAATTTATTCTATACCGGCAGACTTATATTCCCCCACCAAAGCAACATATACTGACAGATCTATTCTTAGCAATGTATGATTATCTGCACACTGGCACTACCAAGCCACTATTAACGCCTGCTTAGATGGGCCCTTTCCACAGGATCCGTCGTTCCCTGAAAGCATTCTTAATAACATACTTGGAAAAGAAGAATGGGTCTTCATTGAATGCCTAAAATCTGCATATCTCCTGTCTTATGACCTGCTTATAGTATGCCTCCTAAGAGTAGGGTGCCCTATGTCCCATGTACGATTATTTTAGGGGTGGAGAAATGTAGCACACGTTTCATAATCGCTCGTACATTGTAACGGATTTCATTGTTATCTTATCACTCGCTCTTCCTTATACGGTTATTAAAGCAACCTGCCTAGAAACTGCGAGTTCATGGATAATTTCAGTGAGTTTTTGTGACGTTTAGTTGCATTCACCTCGCCTCGTTCACAGGTTATCCTTAACACTAAACTTTCAAAAAGGATTTTTTGTGCATGATCATCCATACGTTCAATTACTATATGATGTATAGTATCATGTTCAAATCCAAAAGACAACAGTTGATCATTGTAACCAAAATCGACTGTAATTGAAGGAAAAGACAAAGATTATAATTATTATTATTATTAATTATTATTATTATTATTATTATTATTATTATTATTATTATTATTATTATTATTATCATGATCATTACTATTATTATCATTATTTTTATTATCATTATTATTATTCGGAAACTACAACTATGCAGTTTCATTTGATATATGGCACCAACAGCTGTTTTATAACCACCATTATTTGATATTCATTCGGGTTATAATAGTTGAAAAATGGAATTACACGTTCAAGCATAGGCTATGACGATAAAAAAAAGAAAAAAAAGAAAAAAAAACTGAACCTCCAAAATTTATTAAAAAATTTTGATAAATGGAAACTGATACTGTTAGGAATTTCCTGACTGATCACAATAAGTACAGAGGCATTCCAGCTACGTCATTTGTCATGAAAAAAACGTAATATGCTCTAAAAAAAAAAAAAAAAAAAAAAAAAAAAAAAAAAAAAAAAAAAAAAAAAAAAAAAAAAAAAAAAATGATAAAAAGCTGAGAGATAAACACGCAGGATTTAGTAAAGGTGGAAGTTGTATAGACTTATTTTTCATTTTGAGAAATTTGGTGTGTAAAAGTCCACTGTTTGATGGCATTTGCAAGATAAGAAAAAGCCTTTGATATTGTGCACCGGCCAATTTTGTGGAGAGACCTGCATTATTATGGAGTTCTTCTTGAATATGTAAATCTGATTAAGTCTGTGCATAAGCATAGCAAAGGCAAAGTTGATGTTAGTTGAGTTCTATCAAAGTAATTTCCAGTAAACAGGTTAGTACTCTAGAGAATGTGATGTCACCTATGTTGTTTATCCTCCTCAGGGATTTTATAATGCATAAGACAGCTGGGGATGGTGGAGAAGGATTGGTAATAGGAAGTTAGCTGAGCTAGAATATGCTGACAATGCTGTCCTTATTAGCAGAACACTACAGGACTTGCAAAGCTTGCTTACCAGAATGCATTAAATAACAGATGAGGTTGGACTCAAGATAAATAGAAGTAAGACAGAAATTATGTAAATGGTGTATGTAATGGAAGATAAAATATCATTGGAAGGAAAAAGGATTAATGAGGTGGAATCATTCAAATACTTTGGAACTATGATCTCTAATACAGGATCTTTAGAATTTGATCTTGATGATAGATTGAAAAAAGCAAATCGGACATTAGCTATGGTGACTGAAATTTGAAAATCATATCCCCTGTAATTACATAAAAAATTCATACTATATATCAGACTTGAGAACAGATAACTCTAAAGAATATTGGGAGTTGAATGGCAGAAAAGGATTAGGAACGAAACTATAAGATAGATTACTTGATTGCCATATGTGGATGAGATTATGGTGAGGGATAGATGGAGATGATTTAGATATGATCTTCACTCTCCCCAAGAGAGACAATTTCAGCAAACTTTCAACTGGGGTCCACAAGAAACAAGAGGAGTTGGAGGCCCCAGGCCTACATGGCTGAGGATTATGAGACGTGAAATAGGAGATGATTAGTGGAGAAGTATTGATTTGAAAGTTCAAGAAAGAGACAAATGGTTAAATCTAACTGAACCCTTTTTTGTCAATAGGCGTAGGTGGAGAGTATGATGGTGATGATGGTAATGATATATGTATGTGTACATATATATATATATATATATATATATATATATATATATATATATATATATATATATATATATATTTATATATATATATATATATATATATATATATATATATATATATATATATATATATATATATATATATATATATATATATATATATATATATATATATATATATATATATTTGGGCTCAAGCCATGTCGTCCTGATGGAAGTTCCTATAGGGTAGCTTCCTAGGGTATATTACAACTACGGCGATATTCCCAGAGAATTTACCTTAAGGTACCAGAATTCTAACTCCTGGAGCGATTATCCCTCCTGAAAGGGATATCGCGACATATCAGAGGACGTATTCTTGACACGCCACATGGCAATCTGCATCCCGAACAGAGATATCGTCTCGTAGGGGGCGATTGGCAAGAAACGAATTCGGGAAAGAAAAAGGGGGAGCCGCTCCCAAGGCTCCCTATCTCCCGATTCGTATGCGTGCCTGGCGCCAATCCTGGCACCATCTGTATTCCTTTTTGCGTAGCTTAACAACCCGGTGTTTTTTCCTGTGTTTCTCGCAAATCTTGGATTTATTCTACTTTTCATGGCTTCTCCGTCTTCGTCGGCCTCTGATAAGTTGAGTACAATGTCTTTTATGTATAAATGTAGGCTCTTGGTAAATTTTTGAGTGATTAATAGGATTAATCTTTGATACAAGAGCCGTAGCCTACCGGAGGCGTCATGGACGCTGTCGCTCGCTAGGTATAAGTTTAGTTAGTCAGAGCGACATTCCCGGTTGTTTTGCTTTAATAAATTTTAGCTATTTAGTATTACATAGGATTTCCTTTCGTGCTTAGTATTATTTTGGCGAAGTATTCGCCATTCTGGCCTATGCTAGGCCATGTAGCCTAGTCGTTTGGTCCTAGTACTTCATGCATGATTTTGGTTTTTCCGAGTGTAATAAAAATTTTATTGAAGCTTTAGGCTATGTTTTATACATTTAAGATTGTGTGGAATATTTCCAAGATAGTATACGAGTGAGTTTCGGTGATTTAGGTAATCGATTCTCTTGGTGCCTAGGCTAAGTGGCTTATGGAGCCTTAGTATACTTTCTCATACTACCCGGTTGCTTTCTTTTCTTCGGAGAAGGTATGCAATCCCTTTCCCTCTGTTTAAGCCTTGGGCTTATCCCTAAGTGGTTTTTTCCGAATTAATTTTCGATAAAACTATACTGGGGTGTTTCTGTACCTTCCTGTTCCAGTAAGTCTGGTTCTAAGAGGGACAGAACAACAGAGTTTTTTAGTCTGAGTCTGTGTTTGTCTGGCTTGGGGTAGAGTCTCCCTCGCTGGCCTGACACAGACAAAGGTGGCTTAGCCTCCTTAGGTCACTACCGAAGGTTTCTGTGGATATGATTCCTTCTTTTGTGATCTACCAGACTAGTCCTTGTTGCCGTCCTCGGGGGAGGATAAGTTTCTTTCCCTGGGAGTAGCAACACCTTCCTTGCTTTGGTGCTCTGGGAGCTGGCAAGTATTGCTGGCCTCCTCCCTTAGATCTCCCTTAGGCTAAGATAAGTTTCTTGGCTGCGGGTGATCCGTCACTAAAGCAAGGTTGGTAGGACCCTCTTTGTCCCTTCCCCCTCTATCTCCGTAATGGCCTAGCCATTACAGTACTGTACGTCGTTCTACATCTGGACCTAGTATAGGTTAGGATGTGGAATTGACTCAGCCCCTTGCCGGCCGGCAGCTCTGCCGGCCGGCAAGGGTCTTATATTTTGAGTGCTGCCCGGACCTCCCTTGGTCCCTCATCCATGCCTGCCTGTAGAGCCAGACGGCATTGGTCAGGAAGCCTGAATTAGATTCTCCCCTTCCTTATATGCACTCTTTCGGATTGCCGGGCTTGGAGGTAGTGTACACTCTTATCCCGGCATCCATTCTATTTTTCTTCTAGTGCTGTACCCGACCCGGCTGCCGGCCTATGATGCCGGCAGCCGGGCAGGTGTAGTCCTCTGGTTCTTTTGCTGCCGGCTGGCATCGGTCTTATACCTTTGCCGGCCGGCTAATGTCAGCCCTTGTCTGCCGGTCACCAAGAGTGTGGCCGGCAGCTGGGTACTACCTTGTGTAGTTGCCGGCCAGCAGCCATTGCCGGCCGACATTGGCTGTTGCCGGCCGGCAGTTGCTGCCGGCCGGCACATGCATTTGAACCAGAGTTCTGCCGCCTTATAGCTGTTTAGTAGTATACTTTAAAGCTAGTTATGGTGTGTGCCGGCCGGCACGTATCCTCCTATACTGTACTAGTATTCTTCAGTATAACATATACAGTAAGAAGAAAACTATGGTATGGGTTTTGGTACAGCACTGTGTATTCTAACACTTTTGTGTTTTCTTGCACATTCCTTTGCTGTTGCCCTACAGATAGGAAAGTGAGTTCTTTCCTGTCTATTATCCAGGATTTTAAAATCATTGCTTAGGTGTGAGCTTCACCTGTTTCCTCTGGAAACCTTGCATTGGTTACTCTAGAAGAGATTAACCATTTGATTTTATTATCTGGAAGGCTGCAACAATGGGTTGTGAGGGAAACACAAGTGTGTGTCTTTCCTTTATGAATTGTTATGCTATACTATGCATATCCAGTGATACATAGTTCACTTGATACTCATGGAAATTTCTTCTCTTTACAGGAGGATCCTCCGAAGTGCGGAAATGTTTTCTGCAACGTCCGCAGCAAGTACCTCTGCGGACATGAGTATTGTAGGAGACACGCAGCATGCGCTGTCTCCAAGGATGATCTCCAGTATTGGGACCCTCAGGTATGTACTGTGTGCACTAATCTGAATACTGGGGCTTTTGATTCCCCTAGGACGGCGGAATCAAGGGATATAGCAAGGGAGAAGCTTCGTACCTGGGTAAGGGGCTTCCAAAAGAACACCTCTGGCCCTTATCTTCCAAGTGAGAAGATGAGGGCGTATCTTTTTCCCAAGGCATCAGCTGATGCAGTGATTCCCCAGCCTCAAGAGGAGATCCCCCAAGATCATGTCCAGGTGGACGTTGAAGTCGCAGTCGCGATGCAAGACATCCAGTTAGATGACAGGATGTCTGACGTGGACGAGCGTTTGGAACAAGACCTCCTGGCAGAAGGTCAGGATGAAGTTCAAACCCGGACGTCGTAGAGGATGAGGTCGACGAGGTGTCGGCTACTCCGGTTCAGATTCCGGAGCCTATTCCCTCAACATCGGCCGGTCTCCCAGTAGAACTGGGACAGGCCCTCTCTTCGATTGTTGGAATGATCAAACAAATGCAGAAGGAAAATCAGGAGAAGGCGGCTGCTATGGAACTGCGGATGCAGTCCCTGGCAGAATCACATGGGCCCCGGAAAAGGCTCAATGTGAAAGACCTTCCCTTATGCTCAGATGCTAACCCTTGGAGGTATGCTGAGCACATGCCGATGACGACTGGAAAGATCGTCATCTCGGATAAGCTGGGTTCAGTTCCCCTAGAGGAGGTGGAATTCTGGCCCAGCAAGGCATCATATCCGGACTGCTATGTCCGGCTGAGAAAAGAACCAGCTTCAAGGGAGAAGACAGAGCCGAAGGAGGTCATAATTATGGACCACGCTAAGGCTCAAGCCCTACTTTCATCCTCGATGAAGGAGAGGGGCTTCTCTAACTCGAAGGTAGCTGCATTGAGCAAGAAGCTCCCTTCCTTTGTGTCCTCTCCTGCTAGAGCCTTCCCCATTTTACAGAAAGGGTTTGCGGCTGTCCTAAAGGCAGTCGAGGCCGGCAAGCCTTGCCCCTCCCTGGAGGAGTGTAAACCCTTGTCGCTGGCCCTGCCTATGGACCACAAAGACTGGAAGGACGTCCATCTGACGTTCTCAGTGGGAAAGTTGGAGGCTGATATTGCCGGACGGCAATTCGGCGAGGACCTCCCCAAGCTGTCTGACTTTCTTTTACGAAGAGAGTTCGAGACAAAAGAAAGACTGGCTGCCTCAATGTCTCTTCAGACTTCTCTTGAGACGATGGCAAGTGACCCCAAGGTCCATGAAATGTTCATGGTGGTGGCTAAGACTCACCTAGCCACAGTGACGAAGGACCTTTATGGCTTCGTCAAGGCGAGGAGAGCTTGTGGGGAGTTCGTGTTCACCGGGGCTACGGTGAGACACGAGCCAAGGAAGTTAATCTCCTCCAACATTTGGGGAAAAAACCTTTTCCCTACCGATGTGGTCAAAGAAGTTGTTGATAAGGCCGCCGTGGAGAATAGAAACCTTCTCCAGAAGTGGGGCCTGGCTATCAAAAGAAAGTCTTCCCCGGATGAGGGTCCTCAACCAAAGAGGAAGAATATGAGGACTAGGCTACCGTCTCGGCCAGCCAAGCCCTCTAGACAGCAACAGCAACTGCAATTGCCATTGCCTCCAGTGCCCCAGATGGTGGCACAAACCCCGACCACTTTTCAGTGGGTACCCCAGGCTGTGCCGGGTCAGTCCACGGCATTCACCCCAACGTTCGAAGGACAGTCTTCTTCCTTTCGAGCAAAGCCTAGAGGAGCAGCCAGAGGCTCGTCTAGGCGCCCCTCAAGGGGAAGGGGATTCAGGGGTGGTCGTGGTCAGGGAGGCAAGACCTCAGGACGGCAGTCCAAGTGAAATGATACCGGTAGGAGGGAGACTGATGAAATTTTGGGATCGTTGGACCTTCGATCCCTGGGCCCACAGCCTACTCAAGAATGGACTGGGCTGGAGCTGGTACAGCACTCCACCCCCGTGCCTTCGGTTTTTCCAACACTCCACCCCCGTTCTGGAGGAGTACATTCAAGAACTGTTGGAGAAAAAGGAGATCCGAAAGGTGAAGTCCATCAAATTCCAAGGGAGGCTGTTTTGTGTTCCCAAGAAAGACTCGGAAAAGCTCAGAGTCATTCTGGACTTGTCGCCACTCAACAAGTTCATAGTGAATTGCAAATTCAAAATGCTAACACTGCAACACATAAGGACCTTACTGCCCAAGAGGGCATACTCAGTCTCTATAGACTTGTCAGACACCTATTGGCACATTCCAATCAGCCGTCGACTCTCCCCCTACCTAGGGTTCAGGCTACAACGGAGACTATACGCCTTCAGAGCCATGCCATTCGGGCTAAACATAGCCCCAAGGATTTTCACGAAGCTTGCGAGCGCAGCTCTCAAACAATTACGCCTAAAGGGAATTCAGGTAGTAGCCTACCTGGACGACTGGCTGGTGTGGGCAGCATCCGAGACAGAATGCTTGCAAGCTTCCAGTCAGGTGATCCAGTTCCTAGAGTACCTAGGCTTCAAGATCAACAGAAAAAAGTCTCGACTTTCTCCATCTCAAAAGTTCCAGTGGCTGGGAATCCACTGGGACCTTTTGTCACACTGTTTCTCCATCCTGGCGAAGAAAAGGAAGGAGATAGCGGGTTCTGTCAAGAGACTTCTAGATTCCGAAAGGATATCAAGACGCGAACAGGAGAGGGTTCTAGGCTCTCTCCAGTTTGCTTCGGTGACAGACCCAGTGCTAAGAGCACAGCTAAAGGATGCAACCGGAGTTTGGAGAAGGTATGCATCAAACGCGCGAAGAGATCTGAAAAGACCAGTGCCGCCTCGGCTACGTACTCTTCTCAGGCCTTGGTCCCAAGCCAGACATCTAAAGAAGTCGGTTCTTCTTCAGCCACCTCCCCCGTCGATGACGATTCACTCAGACGCCTCAAAGGAGGGTTGGGGAGGTCCCTCTCATCGGAAAAAAGTCCAGGGGACTTGGTCCAAGCTATTCAGGACCTTTCACATAAACTTTCTAGAAGCTATGGCAGTGCTCCTTACCTTAAAGAAAGTCTCCCCGCGTCACTCGATCCACATAAGATTGGTGATGGACAGCGAGGTGGTTGTGAGATGCTTGAATCGACAAGGGTCAAGGTCACCACCTCTCAACCAGGTGATGTTGGCCATTTTCCGATTGGCGGAAAAGAAGAAGTGGTACCTGTCGGCAGTTCACCTTCAAGGAGTCCGCAACGTGACAGCGGACGCTCTATCCAGGTTCACACCGATAGAGTCGGAATGGTCCTTAGACGCAGGATCATTATCCTTCATTCTGAATCAAGTCCCAGAACTGCAGGTAGACCTCTTTGCGACGAAAGACAACAAGAAGTTGCCCCTGTACGTGTCCCCATACGAGGACCCCTTAGCGGAAGCAGTGGACGCGATGTCCCTCGACTGGAACGGATGGTCCAGGATTTATCTGTTCCCCACTCACAACCTTCTGTTGAGAGTCCTCAACAAACCGAGATCCTTCAAGGGGGTAGCGGCAATAGTGGCCCACAAGTGGCCGAACAGCATGTGGTTCCCCTTGGCATTGGAACTACAGCTGAAGTTTGTGCCGCTACCACATCCAGTTCTGACCCTGCGAGTCCAGATGTCGACTGTCTGCGCTTCATTACAGAAAACCCGGACCCTGCAGCTCATGATTTTCTCTCCCTTGCGGTGAGAAAGCGTTTCGGGATTTCGAAAGCCAGCATAGACTTCCTAGAGGAATATAAGTGCAAATCGACTAGAAGGCAATATGAGTCATCTTGGAGAAAATGGGTGGCCTTTGTAAAGGCGAAGAATCCGCAGGAGATCTCGACAGACTTCTGCTTATCTTTCTTCATCCACCTCCATGGTCAAGGGTTGGCAGCTAACACGATTTCAGTGTGTAAGTCTGGTTTGATGAGACCCATTTTATATGCCTTCCAGATCGACCAAGGTAACGAGATCTTTAATAAAGTTCCGAAAGCCTGCGCTAGGCTCAGACCTTCAGCACCTCCAAAGCCCATTTCATGGTCTTTAGACAAAGTTCTTCATTTCGCCTCCCTGTTGAGCAATGAAGAATGTGCGTTAAAGGATTTGACACAAAAAGTTATTTTCCTATTTGCACTCGCGTCCGGGGCCAGGGTTAGTGAGATCGTAGCCCTCTCGAGAGAGGCAGGTCATGTTCAGTTCCTGGATGGGGGGGAACTGAACCTGTTTCCGGATCCTACGTTTCTCG
>NC_090728.1:20367281-20384781 GCF_036898095.1 Palaemon carinicauda | reverse complement strand
TGACTCAAAGACAGGATGAAAGCAACAGAGTAACTTTATTACAGACACTTGCCTCTATATACAAAAACTCAATGCAACAGGAAATTTCTTGTTTATCCGACACCCTACCGGTTAACAGTTAACGGTGAGAAAAATAGACACATTATTTCAGGTTCAATGCAACAAGAAATTTCCTGTTCATCTGATACCACACCGGTTAACAGTTAATGGTAAGAAAAAGATACATGTTTATTCAGGTTCTTTTTAGTGCGAGGGGAGAGCGAAGATACAAGCATAATATATACACAAAATGAAATGCTGTTACTATATACGATCGTGTGACACACGGTTGGTAAAGTGAGAAAAACACACACATTATTTCAGGCTCGATGCAACAAGAAATTTCCTGTTCAACTGAAACCACACTAGTTAACAGTTAACAGTTAGAAAAAGATACATGTTTATTCAGGATTTTTTAGTGCGAGAGGAGAGCGAGGATACAATAATAATATATACACAAAATTAAATTTTGTTACTATGTATGATCGTGTGACACACTGTTGGTACTTGGCTCCCCCACTGATCTAGAGACGCGAACTGTAGGTGTGTCATCTGGCAGGAGATAAGCAGGTTTTAGACGATCAATGGAGACCCAATCTTCTTTGCCACGAATGTTTAGTATGAATGCTTTCGGACTGCGTCGGATCACAAGGAAAGGGCCCGAGTACGGGGGCGTTAGCGGTGGCTTCCTGGAGTCGTTGCGCAGGAAGACGTGCATTGCAAAGTGCATGTCTGTCGGAATGTGATACTTCGCTGGGGGCTTGTAAGTCTGACGGCATGGAGTAAGATTTCCCACGACATGACGTATGCGCTGGAGATCATCGGAGGAGGTTGTTGAAGGAAAAAAATTCGACAGGGACGACCAACGGGTCGCCATACAATATTTCAGCTACCGAGAATTCGAGGATGTCTTTAGGAGTGGTCCTTAGTCCAGGGAGGACCCAGGGAAGCTGAGTAAACCAGTTGGAATCCTTGCAGAGGGATATCAAAAATGCTTTGAGGGTGCAATGAAAACGTTCAACAATTCCATTGGCAACGGGGCTGTAGGTAGGTGTCTGATGTAGGGTGATGCCTAGGAGATTCGCTAATGATGTCCACAATTGAGAGGTGAAAGTGGTACCCCTGTCAGAAGTAACATGCTCAGGTATACCAAATATTGCAATCCATCCCTAGAGTAAGGCAGATGTACATGAGGCAGATGTTGCAGTTTCCATGGGAATGGCTTCAGGGCAACAAGTGGAGCGGTCAATGACAATAAACAGGTAACAATGTCCTTGTGATGTGGGTAAGCAGCCTACAACATCGACGTTGATGTGTGCGTAACGACGCTGAGATTGAGGAAAGGTGCCCACTCCCGATTCTGTGTCGATGTACTTTGGGAGTTAGGCAAGAAGTACAGGCGCAGACCCAATCCTTAGCATCCTTAGAAATGCCGTGCCAAATGAACTTCGTCTTCAGCAGCTGTGTAGTAGAATGGCATGACGGGTCTGAAAGGTCGTGAATGAAATCAAACACCTGCCGGCGCATGGGAGCAGGAATCCAAGGTCGCTGTCTACCAGTAGTGACGTCACAGAGGAGGGTGGTGTTGGAGTCTTCGAAGGGGAGGTCTTCCCAACGGAGGGACGTGCAAGATGCCCTATATGCTTGATACTCTGGATCCAGTCGTTGGGCTTCCGCCAAGGAATTGTAGTCAAATCCCAGTTGAATTGCAGCCAACGTATTTCTTGACAGGGCATCAGCAACGGGATTCATTTTCCCAGGGACGTATTGAAGGGTGCAATTGTATTCAGGCATGGCGGAGAGATGTTGGCGTTGACGGGTGAACAGGCGGCAGACTGTAGAGTAAAGGCGTGCACCAGAGGCATGTGGTCTGTGCGAATGACGAAGGGTGCGCATTCGAAGAAATGGTGAAAGTGACGGAGAGCCTAGTGCACCGCCAGCAATTCGCTAATAATTCTGTTGAAGAAGGCCACAGAGCGGGGCGAGCCATTGAAAACCTGCTCGAGTACTGCACCAATAGCGACATCACTGGCATTAATAGAGAGAAGGAGAGGGGCATATGGGATAGGAAATGTGGGAGCCTTCTTTGCATTGCAGAAGGCTGCTTCTTGAAGGGGACTCCACTTCAGGTCCTTTGGCATGCCCTTGAGGGAGGCGTAGAGGAGAGCCGGAGCGGCGGCAATTGCTGGCAGCAGAAAACTGTGATAATAGTTGATCATGCCAATGAATTCCTGCGCAGCTTTGATGGTCGATAGCGCGGGGAAATCCTGAACAGCTGCTATCTTCTCAGGGAGGGGATGGACTCCTTCAGGAGTGATGCGGTGCCCTAAGAACGACACTTCGTTGACGCCAAAGGTAAACTTGTCGTACCGGACTACAAAGCCGTTTTGTTGCAGTAGGTCAAGCATGATGTGCAGGCGATGAAGGTGTTCCTCTTTTAAAGAACACAAGTATGTCATCCACATAACATACACAGAAGGGGAGGTCCCCTAAGATGCCATCCATGCGAAGTTGAAACGTGGCCCCAGCATTACGAAGGTCAAAACAAGAGTAATTGAAGGTGTATGTACCAAGCGGAGTGGTGATGGCAGTCTTGGAGAGGTCTTCTGGATTCATAGGCACCTGATAATACCCCTTCAGGAGGTCAAGCATGGAGAAAACCTTCGCTTTGTGCAGATAGGAGGTCACGTCGGCTATGTTTGGAAGAGGGTAGTGATCCGGTTCTGTTTGCATGCTTAGGCGCCTGTAATTCCCGCATGGATGGAGGGAGCCGTATGACTTCAGAACGATGTGTAAGGATGACGACCATGGGCTGGAGGCCCTTTGGCAAAGGCCCATTTCCTCCATTTCGGAGAACGTCTGTTTGACTGCTCCCAATCGTTCCGGTGCCACACGTCTGAATTTTGCAAAGACTGGGGGACCCATTGTCTTGATATGGTGATAAACACTGTGCTTGGCAGGAGCCATGGGCGTTTGGCAAAGTTCTGGACAGAATACTTCCGGGTACGACGTGAGGAGGTGGGCGTAGGCTTCCGTGAGTGCGTTGATGTGGAGAGCGAGGTTGGAGGGGGCGGGTTGAAGAAGTGTCGACATGTACGAGTCTGCGTTGACCAATCGTCGGTTGGCGACATCGACCAGAAAGTGGATATGAGAAAAGAATCCTCACTGAGGATTGATAAAGTGACGTCAGCAACGAGAAACTTCAAATTAAATTTACCTTTTCGAAACAATAATGTGAGGTTCTCGTAACCGTAGGTGAGTATTGCAGATCCGTTGGCAGCTACCAAGCGGACGTTAGCTGACGTAGACTGACTACGTCGTGCCCTGATGTGTTCCCTTGGCAAAAGAGAATGACAAGCACCCGTGTCTACCAATAATCGCACTCCCGTTCCGCATCATATAAATAGAAAAGATTAGAAACACTTGAGGCCACCACTATGAGCAATGGCCTACTTACATGTTTTTTGGTCACTGAGAATGCTCGGCACATTTCTTCTCGGTTGCCCCGAATCTGGTGTGGTAGTAGCAAAACTGCGGCTGATGGGAGGCAGTAAGTGGCTGTAGAAGTCATTGGTTTGAGCGCGGGCGAGTATTGGGTGGTGGGTGGCTTTGTCGCCAATTCAGCACATCATGGGATAGGCAAGTATGTCGTACGGCATTAATGTCAGCTTCGGTTGACGTTGAATAGGCGTCCTCTTCGTCAAGAATGGAGGCGTTATGGAGGATTTGGAGTGGCTGTCCATTAGGGCGTCAGCTTTGGTTATTAAGTCCTTTATTGGTAAACTATCGACATCTGGTATGGTAGTGCGTACAGGTTCGGGTAATTGGCGTATCCAAAGGGCAAGAAGTAGGTTCACCTGACGAAGAGAGCCGTCTGTGGCAGGTTGCAAGCGAGCGATGCTGGTCATTTCCCTAAGGGTGAACGAAGCCCTTCGGTCCCCCAACGGTAGTTGAGAGAGCTGAAAAAGCTTTGCTATATAAGTGGGTGGCGATGGGGAGTACTGCTGTAAAAGGTTTGTTTTGAGGGCGTCATACGCTATTGGGGTGTTTCCTTGTTCACAAAGCCAGTCGGATATTTCAAGGTATTGCCACGAGAACATAATCTCCTTTGGTGGTTGAGCGAGTCTCGCCCTTGATGCGAAACTGGACTTCTGCGCGCTGAAACCAAGTAAACGCCTCTCCGCTGGGGAATGACGAAAGTTTCTAATGGGGAAGCCACAGCGCCAATTTCCATAGAGTCCGCCATAGTACCAACGACGGAGGGGTGATGGAGGGTGGAAGGCGGGAGGAGCGAGTCGAATACCTGGCTCACCAGTGTGACGAGCCGAGAGAAGGTTGTGACACAAATACAGAATGAAAGCAACTGAGTAACTTTATTAGACACTCGCCTTTACATACAAAATCTCAATGCAACAGGAAACTTTTTGTTCAACCGACACCATACCGGTTAACAGTTAAAGGTGAGAAAAACAGACACATTATTTCAGGTTCAATGCAACAGGAAATTTCCTGTTCAACTGATACCACACCGGTTAACAGTTAATGGTGAGAAAAAAGATACATCTTTATTTAGGTTCTTTTTAGTGCGAGAGGAGAACGAAAGATACAAGCATAATACATACACAAAATGAAATGTTGTTACAATGTGACACACGGTTGGTACATAGCTCCTCCCTAAAAATGACATACTTTACATGTTAAATAGGGCGCCCTGATCTTGTGAGGCGAATTTTAGGCGGGTCCTCTGGCAGGAGATAAGCAGGTTTTGGACGATCAATGGAGACCCAGTCTTCGTTGCCACGAATGTTTAGTATGAATGCTTTCGGACTGCGTCGGATCACAAGGAAAGGGCCCGTGTAAGGGGGCGTTAGCAGTGGCTTGATAGTGTCGCTGTGCAGGAAGACGTGCGTTGCAGAATGCTACTGTGTCGGTATGTGATGCTTCGCTGGAGGCTTGTAAGTCTTGCAGCATGGAGTAAATTTTTCCATGACGTCACGTATGTGCTGGATATCGTCGGAGGATGTTGTAGTAGGAAAAAATTTGGCAGTGATGACCAACGGGTCGCCATACACCATACGACGCTGAGGTTAAGGAAAGGTGCCCACTCCTGATTCCGTATGTAGATGTAATTAAGAAGTTTGGCAAGAAGTACCGGCGCGGACCAAATCCATGGCCTTCTTAGAATTGCCATGCCTAATGAACTTTGTCTTCAGCAGATGTGCATTAGAATGGCACGAGGGATGTGAAAGGCCGTGAATGAATTCAAACACCTGCCGGCGCATGAGAGCAGAAATCCAAGGTTGCGGGCTACCAGTACTGACGTCAGAGAGGAGGGAGGTTTTAGAGTCTTCGAGGGGGAGGTCCTCCCAACGTAAGGACGTGCAGGATGTCTTACATCCTTGATATTCTGGATTCTGTTGTTGGGCTTCAGCCAAGGCGTTGTAATCCAATCCCAGTTGAACGGCCGCCAACGTGTTTCTTGACAGGGCATCGGCAACGGGATTCATTTTCCCAGGGACGTATTGGAGGGTGCAATTGTATTCAGCCACGGCGGAGAGATGTCGGCGCTGTCGGGCGGACCAGGTGTCAGACTGTCGAGTAAAGGCATGCACCAGAGGCAAATGACAAAGGGTGTACCTTCGAAGAAATGGCGAAAGTGACGGAGATTCAAGTGCATCGCCAGCAATTCCGATCGAAGGTAGAATAACCCGATTCTACCTTGGACAGTTTTCTGCATAAAAAGGCCACTGGGCAGGGCGAGCCGTTGACCACCCTCTCGAATACTACACCAATTGCGACGTCGCTGGCATCGTTTGGGAGAAGGAGAGAGGCATGCAGGATAGGATAAGTGAGAGCCGTAAAAGTTGATTGGGTCTTCTTTGCATTGCAGAAGGCCACTTCTTGAAGGAACCCCACTTCAGGCCCTTTGGCTTGCACTTGAGGGAGGTGTAGAGGGGAGCATGAGTGGCGGCAATGGCTGACAGAAAACTGTGATAATAGTTGATCATGCCAAAGGATTTCTGCATAGCTTTGACGGTCGAGGGCACGGGGAAGTCTTGAACGGCTGATATCTTCTCAGGGAGGGGATGGACTTCTTCAAGAGTGATGTGGTGCCCTAAGAACGACACTTCGTTGGCGCCAAACGTACACTGGTTGTACTTGACTACAAGGCCGTTTTGTTGCAGGCGGTCGGGCACGATGCAGAGGTGATGGAGATGTTCCTCTTTTGAGGAGAAGAACACAAGCATGTCGTCCACGTAACATACACAGAAGGGAAGGTCCCCTGAGATGCCATCCATGAGAAGTTGAAACGTGGCCCCAGCATTACGAAGGCCAAAACAAGAGTAATAGAAAGTGTATGTACCAAACGGAGTGGTGATGGCGGTCTTGGGGATGTCTTCTGGGTTCATAGGCACATGATAATACCCCTTCAGGAGGTCTAGCATAGAGAAAACCTTCGCTTTGTGCAGGTAGGAGGTCACGTCGGCGATGTTTGGGAGGGGGTAGTGATCCGGTACTATTTGCATGTTCAGGCACTTATGATCCTCGCACGACGGAGGGAGCCGTCTTTCTTCAGAATGATGTGTAAGGGTAACGACCATGGGCTAGAGGCCTTTTTGGCAAAGGCCCATTTCTTCCTTTGTGGCGAACGTCTGTTTGGTGGCTGCCAATCGTTCCGGTGCCAAACGTCTGAATTTTGCAAAGACTGGGGTTCCCGTCGTCTTGATATGGTGATAACTACCGTGCTTGACAGAGGCCGTGGCCGTTTGGCAATGATCTGGATAGAAAATTTCAGGGTATGACGTGAGGAGGTGAGCGTTGGCATCCGTGGGTGTGCTGAAGTATTGAGCAAGGTTAGAGGGGGCGGGTTGAAGAGGTGTTGACAAGTACGAGTCTGCGTTGACCAATCGTCGGTGGGCGACATCGACCAGAAGGTGGAAATGAGAGAGGAAATCTTCACCAATGATTGGCAATGTGACGTCAGCAACGAGAAACTTCCAATTAATCTTACCGTTTTCAAACGATAATGTGAGGCTCTCGTAGCCGTAGGTGGGTATCGCAATTCCGTTGTCATGTACCAAGCGGACGTCGGCAGACGTAGACAGACTACGTCGTGTCCTGAAGAATTCCCTTGGCAAAAGAGAATAACAAGCTCACATGTCTACCAAAAATCGCATGCCTGTTCCTGCATCATGTAAGAAGAACAGATTAGAAACACGGGAGGCCACCTCCACGAGCGATGGCATACTTACACGTTTTTTTGGCCACTGACAATCCTTGGAACATTTCTTCGTGGTTGCCCCGAATCTGGTGTGGTAGTAGCCAAACTGCAGCGGATGGCAGGCAGTGACTGGCTGTAGAAGTCGTTGGTTTGGTCGCGAGCGAGTGGTGGGTGGTGGGTGGTTTTGTACGGCACGTCATGGGATAGGCGTGTATGTTCTATGCCATTTACGTCAGCTTCGGTTGACGTTGAATAGGCGTCCTCTTCGTCAGGAGTGGAGGCATTGATGGAAGTCTTTAATTGGCTGTCCATAACGGCGGCAGCTTTGGTCATCAAGTCCTTTATGGGTAAACTATCGACATCGGGTATGGCAGCATGTACAGGTTCTCGTAAATGGCATATCCGAAGGGCACGGAGTAGGTTCACCTCACGAGGAGAGCCGTCTGTGGTAGGTTGCAGGCGAGTGATACTGGTCATTTCCCTGAGGGCAAGCGAAGCCCTTTGGTTCCACAACTGTTGTTGTGATAGCTGAAAAGCTTTGCTCTACGAAAGGCTGGCGACGGAGAGTACTGCTGTAGAAGGTATGTTTTGAGGGCATCATACGCAAATGGGGTGTCTCCTTGTTCACATAGCCAGTCGGATATTTCCGGGACTGTGTCCTCGGGTATCGCCGCGAGAACATAATCTGCTTTGGATGTGAGCGAGTCATACCCTTGATGTAAAACTGGACTTCTGTGCGATGAAACCAAGCAAACGCCTCTCCGCTGGCGAATGACGAAAGTTTCAATGTGGGAGCCGCAGCGCCAACTTCTATAGAGTCCGCCATAGTACAAACTACAGAGGGGTGAGGGGGGGGGGTGGAAGGCAGGAGGAGCGAGTCAACTTCCGGGGTCACCAATGTGATAAGACGAGAGAAGGTTGTGACTCAAAGACAGGATAAAAGCAACTGAATAACTTTATTACAGTCACTCCCCTTTATATACAAAAACTCAATGCAACAGGAAATTTCTTGTTCAACAGACACCGGTTAACAGTTAACGGTGAAAAAAACAGACAATATCTCAGATTAAATGCTACAGGAAGCTTCCTGTTCAACTGATACCACACCAGTTAACAGTTAACGGTGAGAAAACGGTACATTTTTATGCAGGTTCTTTTTAGTGCGAAGAGAGAGCGAAGACACGAGCATAGTATATACACAAAATAATATGTCGTTACTGTGTACGATCGTGTGACACACGGTTGGTACTGTGACGTGCATGTCAGACCAAAGAAGTAGCATTGGCATCGGCTGCAGTCTTCCTACTTGCATCTACATTTGGTCAACTGCTGGAAACTGCAATGGGTGGGATCTTTGTCAAAATGACCTCCTCCCTTGGCCCTAACACAAGTAGCTGACATTAAGCATTTTATTTTTGTTAATTAATTCTGTTATTAAATGTATTTTCTGAGAATTTTTTTCTTGATATTTTGCTAATATACCACTTAGAAAAATTACTATAGTTGCAACCAAATTGGTAGGCGGAACACTTCACATGCAGCTTCAGCAATACTCGGTTTAGGGGAATGGTTTTGTAAAGCCTCAGTCCCGAATTATCAATTGTCTGTACTGATAATCTACCTTTTCCTAATCAAAAATGCCTTTTGAATATAAAGGATCAAAATTTTTTTGAGGATGCTTTAATAAATGTATTCATTCCAATTTTGAGTCGCTTACATAATTCACTGACCACATCAGAAAACTAAAACAACTTGGATATATATTTAGGTTGAGGTACTTCACTTAGAAATTCCTGCACTAAATATACATGAAATAAAATAGATTTTATTAAGTAAACATTGATTACTTAGTTCTTCAAAATAGTTTTTTTCTGATTTTATAGTAGGAACGATTATAGTACGATTAGATGTAAATATATACCATCTTATTATCAAGATTCTATTTGTTCGTACATTATGATATGTTCGGTATATCAAAGTGATATTATTATTATTATTATTATTATTATTATTATTATTATTATTATTATTATTATTATTATTTTTATTATTATTATTATTATTATTATTATTATTATTATTATTATTATTATTATTATTATTACCTAGCTGTTCGTAGTCTTCTGTTTTTCAATTTTGTCATCATTCAAGAAAATACCATGGTTTGACCTGAGATAAAGTTACCATTAGTTTTTATCTTAAGATAGCTAAGAACATTAATAATCCAAATATTATTCAGGTTCTAAACGACAATATACTATTTCATTTTATGTCTCCTAATTCTAAAAAATTATATAAGATTCATTGTATTGAATATATGCTAGTAATACAATTATTATTCACGTCAAGATAAGTGCTAATGTAGCAAATTCAATATACCCTCTGTTTTTCCTAAACTTGTTTCTTCTTTATGTTATAAAGTTCTTATGTAATATCTTAAAAGTTGGAAGATATTTCTTTGAATTAATGAAGATACTTGCTGCAATATTATATAGTCAATCGTTCTTATTCAACCCATTTTTTTTCCTTTTTTAGGAACACTTATTATTTTCTTTATTCAAATATTTTTACATATACCGAAAGTAAATTATAATAAATTTATGTTGAGCCCAAAATAAGCACTATTTTTATAATTTCATAAAGAGAAAGTCTTTAAGGAATTTTATCTAAAATCACATCATTTGTAATCAACTCAAAGGAATGAGTCAGTATTATACAAATTCTCACGCCTTAAAAGGTTAAAAATTGCTTAAGGGTTGAATGACAGCAGATTGGCGTGTTGGTGATAAATGTTGTATTGATGATGAGGTTGCAGTAGAGTACGTGGATAGTAAGGTGTGAAGATTATTCCAATAGATGCATACTACAGCAAAAAAAATGGACAATGAGTCGGTAGGCTGAAAACATACAATCTGAGTATAGCCATTTCTCTTCTAGGCTCTGGATTCGCTCCAGCCTGGACCTACTACAAGAAAAGGAAAATCACTCCAGGATGTAGGAGGGACTGAGTTTATTAGATAGTGAAATCTGTTTACTGGCATCCCTAGACTTTCAGCGTCGGACTCATTCCCGGATGTCATTTTACACTCTAGACAGGTTCTGTCATCATTCCTCCCATATTATTTCATCACTGTCTGTCCTCTTTTTTTCCCATTCCGACCAAGCACTGTATTCATCACCGGTTTTGTAGAAAGTTACGATGTATTTTCCATCGCCCCCTTGCAAATGGATAAATGACTCTTCAAATGCAAGATGCAGTGCTCCACCGTTGTGTCGTGGCAATCGTATCACTCTCTCAATTAGCTTTAACCACACTAAACTCTATCATCATTATTTAGATCATAACTATCTTTAAAATATTTCTCACTGAGTATTTCCCTCAATTTATTCCATATTCCATTTGTCCTTCGCGATAGTTTTTCTCTGTCTGTTTTCACTTTGTTATGCTTTGTCTGTTAGGTCTTCTTAAAATAGACAGGTATTTGATATTCTTGTTCAAACTTCACTCATTAAAAAATGCATTATTGGTCCTTTCTGTAATTCCTTTCGTGTACCTATTTTATTTATTCAGCACTCTTTCTACATCTACTTGGTTATATATATATATATATATATATATAATATATATATATATATATATATATATATATATATATATATATATATATATATTATATATATATACTTATGGAAAAAGCTTTTAAATTATTTTTGTTTTCATTGACGAAACATTCGTTTGGTTGTGAAGGTAGAGGTGACATTAGACATTTCACTTTTTTTCACTTGCATTTTGTCTTCATAATTTCTTTTTAACATTCGCCTAAATTACTATATTCAAGAATGTGAATGACATTTTAAAATCTTGAATTAATCTCCAAAAGAACCTTACTCATTGATTTTATTATTAAAATATTTTTTGACATAAGATATTTTCTTCAAAACAAACCCTTATTTTTACTATAGTTATCTTGATAATTTGTATTCAATTTTAATATTGCTTGGTCATTAATCCTCATTATTTTTACCCTATTTTCTTACTCTTTCAAATTGACAGTTCTAAAGGCCCATGATTGTATTCTCAAATAACAGCAATAATCTGATTTAAAAAAAAAAAAATTTAGTTATGCAGAGAAGAAGTGTATTGCATTGTACCTATATTTGTATATTTCCGTTTTATGTAACATTTAATGCCCTTATGATTACCTTTATAGTACAGGAAATGTTGCTGTAATATTCTCTATTTCAGAAGCAAAAGTGACCAAGGATGGTAACTGTTAGTAAGTTGAATTATGATTCTCTTAACATAACGCAGTTCTTACTGACATAAATAAGTTGGTAAATAAAGATAGTGTTGTGGTGAAATTAATAATAATGATAATAATAATAATAATAATAATAATAATAATAATAATAATAATAATAATTATTATTATTATTATTATTATTATTATTATTATTATTATTATTATTATTATTATTATTATTATTATTAATATTATTATTATTATTATTATTATTATTATTATTATTATTATTATTATTATTATTATTATTATTATTATTATTATTATTATTATCATTTTTATTATTATTAGATAAGCTAAATAGCAAAAACAGAATGCTATAAGCCTAAGGGCTCCAAAAGGGAAAAATAGCCAGTGAAAATAGAAATAAGGAAATAAGATCAGTAACAACTATGAAGAGAGACTTGTGTTACCCTGCTAAACAAACTTTCGCAGGAAGTTTGAACTTCTGAAGTTTCAGTTATTTGACTGCCTGATTAGGAGATTAATCCGTAATCTGGTCACAGCATGACTAAAACTTCTAGAATATCGTGTAATGTTGATTGTTAGAATTAACTATAGATAGCACTACTCACAAAACGTTAGTCTGAGAGGATACAAATTCAAAGGCCTGTCAGAACTATGAAATAACTTATCCAAATTTACATAGAAAATAAATATAACAACGGTGCTAAAGATTAATATCTAGACCAAGAATAAGAAATATTATAAACAGCAAGTTTTTCGTCTAACAAATTAAGATGAGAATTAGAAGCTGACGGCCAGGCAGGAGGAATATACTCAAAACAAGATAGAGCGAAGGAATTAAAATATTTTTTTTTCGGAAAAAATTTACCAGTCAATTGATTACTTTGCAATTTACTTCTGTTCTGCACAATTTCGTTTCCTGGATATTAATGCATCTCAATCCCCAGTATTGTTTTTCTCTTTTTCCTCGTTCGTTTCGATATCAAGTCATAAGAAAAGTTTTATACCTAATCAGGAGATCTCACCATCAATAAGTTTTCTTCCTTCGGAAGGGCTCTGGAGATGGTCCTCTTCAATTAGTTTGGTTTCCTCGATTGGCAATATCTAAGAAAAATAAAGGTTTTTGTCGCAATTGGAAGCCTAATTTGTCAAACCAAACCTATTGGCTGCTGACTCCTTCCTCTTTGGAAATATTGGCTTCCATAACTGAGTTTTTCTTGAACTAAAAAAAAAATATAAATAAATAAACCAGATGTTCCGGGCTAATTTATTTTCTCGTCTTCATTTTAGAGAGAAGTTTAGTTTCCGAAAAAGGGAATCAAAAGATGGTGATGATGACCTTGATATTACTCTTCATGTCTGTATTGTTATTGAGATAATGTTCTTTTCGTTTACTTTGACTTGCAGATAAATTTGTCAAAATCTAGAAATCTTAGCAGACAAAATATTTTTGATCAGTAATGAACAAATGTCCTTATCACAATAAACCATGCATACCTTTGCGTGTATATTGACCAGTTTCATTAGTGTGGATGACTTATAACTTCATTTAAAGGAATGAGACATTTTACTCCAAGTATGACAAGTGGACAATGAAATAAGACGAGAATTTTCTCCAAGATAAATTAGGTGACTTTTCCTCTAAGTTCCGTCAAGGACATATATATATATATATATATGTATATATATATATATATATATAAATAAATATATAGATTTTATATATATATATATATATGTATATATATATATATATATATGTCTATATATATTTATATATATATATATATATATGTATATTTATACACACACACACATATATATATATATATATATGTTTATATATATATATGTATATATATATATATATATACATATATATATATATATATATGCACATATATATATACATATATATATATATATATATATGTATGTATATATATATATATATATACAGATAGATAGATAGATAGATATAGATGTAAACATATGTATATATATATATATATATATATCTATTTATATATATATATATATATATATATTTATTTATTTATTATATATATATATATATATAGATAGATAGATAGATAGATATGGATATATATATATATATATATATATGTCCTAATTCATGTATGTACTGTAGATGTCTTTTATATCAAGGTAAACGAACTTAATATTCATGAGTATTCCACAAAAACCTATGTGTCTGCATGTTTTGCAATAGCTGCCTTCTGATAACGAAGGCAGTAGTTATTTGCCGATGAGCACTCGAGTTGATAAGTCCCTTGCCTGAGAGGGTAGATTGTGTAATGTGTACTTACGAACAAATCATTTATAATAAATGAAGAAAACCTATATGCCGACTTCTCATTATCCGTCTGCACTGGTCATATTGGTGTCAGATATAAAAAATACGTCTGTGTATGCTGTGAGTGAAGTTGTTCTTTGAACCGGTGAAATAAACGTACAAGATGCCCAGATACAGAAGGACTAACATAGCAGACACGGTTGCTGCTGAAGATGAGAATGAAGGAGCTGTGGGATATAGCGTTCCCGATGAAGAATATAGACAGAAATTAGAACACAAGAATCGGAAAATAAGTTAGAACAGTTGTAAGAGTTAATTAACAGATTTGCGGTGGAACAAGAACAGGAGCGGAGTGCAACCACAGCATATCCGACGTACATAAATGAAGTTCAAACGCACACAGGTGAAAGTATACCTGCAGAGCCGAGTGAAGATAAGGAAATTGTAGTTCAAAAGTTGCCTGAACATAATGCAAAAGTTAGGCCTTTGCATGATCAAAGGCCTCAAGAAGGTTTTCAATCAATTGAAGTGTTTTTGAGAGACTTTGAAGTAGCCAAATATGGGTGGTCGGAAAAAGAAAAAGCTATTCAAATATTTAGATTGCTGAAAGATGCTCCTGCAATGGAAGTAATGTGTTGGCCACAAGAAAGTTTAAGAAGTTATACTGAAACGATGTTTAATTGAGAAGTATGCATTGCCTGATGCGAGAAAGGGAAACCTAAAAGAAAATTATAAACCCAAAATATGGGAAGGTGAATCCTTTCTTAGTTTTGAAACTCGCATTTTTCGGGATTGCGATTCGTTTGCTACTCGGAGTGCCAATCTCCAAGATGGTGAAAAAAAGCCAATTGCCCGTAAACATATTTGCAGATTAGTGAACCCGTAATTATGTGGTTATTTGTTCGATGACAATTGCTTGTTAGCAGACGTAGTGAGTGCGATAGAAAACATTTTAAACTATTTGCCAGATGTAAAAACAACTGGGAATAACGAGGCCGATTCCAAGAATTTGGCAGCCATGAGAGGAAGTTGACTACCCGTAGAGAGGTAAGGGGGAATGCAGTCAGCAGATTAGCAGAGGCTTCAGATGTTGGCACTCTGGGGGAGAGGGGCACCGGCGAGTGGAATGCCCCACTCAAGGATCGCCCCGTTGTTACATTTGTCAGGACTACGGTCATTTATCTCGAGAGTGTCCAGCAAAAGAACGGCCAGGGCGGGCGGGCTGGGGCTCACCCACAACTCCCTCCGCCGAACGTCCAAGGAAAAGGGAACACAGGAAGGGGTAGACGAGGGAGTTCGATGCCCTCCCGCATGACATCACAAGCAGTGACGACAGACGTGACAGAGCAGGCACTGGGACCTCCATCGGTACCCCCTAACTCACCCCCGCAGCACTAGAGAGAGGACCAGGGGGCAGCGGCGCGTCTGCGGAGATCGTCCTCTCGTGCCCCATATCTTATAATGGCCGGCTGAGAATGTTAGCAGTTAGCATCAACCTACAAGATAAATCCTTCTGAGCGCTGATTGACACGGGAGCCAGTGTTTCATTGATTGAAAAAAAAATTTCCTCAAATCCACTGCAGCCAGAGGCATCCATTGTTCTTCACACGCCAGGAGGAAATAAACTACACATAAACCATACAACAGTCGTCAAATTCAAGGTGGGGTCTGTGAAGTTCACACATGATTTTTTTGTCTTGCCTATCTTGGGAATTCCAGGAATCGAGGCTATACTTGGATTAGACTTTATATCTAATAATCAAATTTGCCTTTTTTGGGGGAAAAGATACAATAACAGTAGAAGCTGGAGGGTACATTTTGCCGATAGAAAGTCATGAAGCAATAAGTGCAGCTTGGAGAAACATTTAAGTAAGGTAAAAGCAATACCTGAGAGAAGTGAAGTGTTGTCCCCCCCAGATCCTTACGAGCATATCTCTGACCCCGTGTCGCCCTCTTGCGGAAGGAACCGAGGTAGTTGTTAATCCCCATGACAATTGTGCCCATATGATATTAGAGTGCTTGACAGAAATTAAAGAAAACAAAGTTGACATAACGATATTTAATTTGTCTAATGAAATTGATTTAGGAAGTGATTCTGTGTGCGAATTAGAGATATGTGAAATTGCTTATAATGGGATGTTGGGAGCCACAACTCTAGCCCGCACAGACGAACGCACTCAGAATTTGATTATGCAAGCGCAAAAATTATGTCCCTCAGAATATCAGCCTATAGTTAGTGACATTGTCAATAATTATTAAGATTTAATTGCAATTGGAGATGAGCCACCCGGGAAGATTGATCGATTTCCCTTTAGCACTGAAACTGGGCAGGTGGAGTCGATCAGGTCAAGGCCTTATAAGGTACCCATTAATTTCCAGGGAGAGATAGAAAGGGAAATTAATATATTAAGGGAACAAGGGATAATCGAGGAGAGCGAATCCCCCTAGGCTTCTCCAATTGTAGCTGTTAGGAAAAAGGATGGCTCGGTAAGATTGTGTGTTGATTATAGGAAATTGAATGCAATCACTAAGGCTAATGTATTCCCTTTGCCCTCAATCGAAGAATTACTTGTGAAAGTACGGGATAGCAAATATTTTACAACTGTTAATTAAAAGTCTGGATACTATCAAATACCCATTCAGGAACACAGTAAATGTAAAACGGCATTTATAGCTAACGATCAGTTATTTCAGTTTAATCTTCTTCCTTTCGGTGTTAAAAATGCTCCAAGTTATTTTTTCTAGAGTAATGATGGCGGTTTTGTCGCCCTTAATTGGCCATAGTGTACTTGCTTATTTAGATGATATAATTACAGGGAAAACGGCTGAAGAACATAATAATAATATCCATAAAGTTTTAGAAGCATTGCGACGTACTGGTATGAAAATAAATTTGTCAAAGTGCAAATTCTTTTATAAACAGGTCGAATTTTTAGGTCACATAAAAACCCAAGTAGGTATCCAACCCTACCCCAGTAAAGAAGCGGCTATTACAGATTTCCCCAGGCCACGTAACTCTAAGGAAGTAGCTGGGTTCCTCGGGCTCGCTGGGTATTACCGTAAATTCATAAAAGGTTTTGGAGAGATAGCTTAGATGCCTTAACTAGCAATGAATTACTCGCATATCCTAGATTTGATCACCCGTTATTACTGACAACAGATGCATGTAGCATAGCAATTGGTGGTGTAGTGTCTCAATGAGATGATAAAGGCAGAGAGACACCCATTTGTTTTGCTTCCCGGGCAATAAAAGGTGCAGAAAAGAATTATAGTACATTCAATCGAGAGGCTGTGGCTATTCTTTGGGTTTTAGAGAGGCATCGGCTCTTTTTATTAGGTCAGTCAATTGAGTTGCAAAGTGATCATCGCCCCTTACGTGATTTGTATTATAAAAGTGATTTTACCTCTCATCAAGCGAGATGGATTGAGAGACTGTTGGAATTTAATATAAAGGGTTTTCACCACATAGAAGGTAAGGCTAACAAGGTAGCTGATGCTCTCTCTAGAAGAGCAGTAATAGGAGTAACAACAAGGGAACAGAAGAGGAACGAAGAACGTAACCGAAATAGTGAAGACCCCCATCATAATAGAGAAAATAGAGAACGGGATAGCAGTTCTCGCGATACATATGCAGTAGACGGGAGAGAGAGA
>NC_090728.1:20339781-20349781 GCF_036898095.1 Palaemon carinicauda | reverse complement strand
ATTTTATCGTTACTAAGGGGTCTCCATCTCCTGAATTTTTTGAAGATAGATTCGAATTCAAACTAGACTTAATTCATTTATGGTCTTCCTCAGCTTCAAGTATATCAATTGAATTATTCGCCTCATAGCCCCTATTCATGACCTAACTACAGTGCTCTATCAAACACGTACACACACAAATACACACACACAAACACACATATATACACACACACACACACACACACATATATATATATATATATATAATATATATATATATATATATATATATATATATATATATATATATATATATATATATATATATATATAAAACTTCGATAGGGATGTAGCTGTCAACAATAAAGCCATATGTGTTTATTCTAAAATACAACACTTTTTAGAAGCTCCAAAATCAATTAGCAAGTTATGGTAAATAGAAACTTTGATATCTTTTGATATCTTCAATACTATTATTATTTTTATCATGGTTACTAGCTAATATACCACCCTAGTTGGAAAGGGGGGTGCTATAAGCCCAAGGTCTCCTACAGGAAAAAATAGTCCACTGGGGAAAGCAAATAAGGAAATAAATTAACTAAAAGAGAAGTAATGATCAAATTGAAATATAATATTCTAAGTACGGTAACCTTATCAAAATATATTTTTCATAGATAAAAGATGAAACCTTCAACAAAAAAGACGATGAAGAAAAATAAGTTAAAAGTGTGGCGAAATATACCCTTGAAAATTAACCTCTACCTCAAGACAGTGGAAAACTATGGTACAGAGGCTATGGGACTACCCTAAGACCAGAAAAAAAAATTGTTCGATTTTGGAGTGTCCTTCTCTGAAAGAGGTGTTTACCATAGCTAAAGTCTCTTCGACCCTCACTAAGAGGAACGTAATTACTGAACCATTACAGTGCAGTAGTTAAATTCTTTATTAAGGAAAATGTGGGAGGAATAGGCCAGACTATTCGGTGCATGCATAGGCCAACGAAAAATTAGCCGTAAACAGAGAGAGGGATCCAATGACTACTGTCTGACCAGTCGAAGGTCCCAATAGCTCTTTTGTGTTGGCAGGTGCCAAAATTTTTTAAATATGATGAGGATCCTTAAGAAAGCTTCAGAGGATCCCACGACCGATTCCGCCCAATTTCCCATGCCTGTGTCCGGCTTGGAATCGATAAAACTTTAAAAATTTCAAAGCAAATATATTTTTGTACTGCTAAAGACTTTTTTTTATGTAATTTTGATTAGGTTATTACTTATATTCAAATCACGCAATTCTTAATAATGTATTGGATTTTAGAAATGTGCAGGATATAAAAGCCTAAAACTTGGAAGAATTATCAAGAGATACAAAATCTCTCATGAAATGCAGGGACCACTTTTTCACCAGGCTCAATTTCGCTTGTTTAAGGACGCCGATACTTTCCCAATGCAGCTATATCATGCATCTCTCTTGCCTCTTCAAAATATTAATGCGTCTTGTTTGTCCCTGATTCAAGTTCTTCTAAACTACATTATTTCTCATAGCAACAAGAATTGTCATAGCTCTAATATTCTCTCTGCAATTAGGTAGCATCTGTACTTTCATGCAGGTGTACCCACGTATTTCATACGCGCTTGTACACTGCAACGGTTTTGACTGTTATCTCATCACTTGGGCTTCCCTGCACTATCAATAAACCAACCTGTATAAAGTTGATAGTTCTTGTCATATTTTGTTAAATTTTCTTCACTGTCTTGCTCCCAAGTCCTTGTATTTAAGCTCGATGTCTGTTTGGTAAAGTTTAGTTGTATTCACCTGTGTTCCTCGAACATTGGTGATCACTAGAGTGTCCATTTCCCTCTCTCTTTCTTCTCACTTCTGTGTCTTACTGTTTGATGATGCCGCCATTCAACACTGACGCGACTACCACTCTTCGCCAGCTCAGAGGAATTCACCTGGTTTCAAAACGCCAAAGTCTAGTTTCACAATATAGGTGTTATTCGCTCAAGTGGCAAAACATACTATGCTATCACAGCGATCTCCAAAATTACTTTCACGGATATATCAGTTTGGCTTTGAAACCAAGGGTCAAGCGTACGATGCCCTTGAAATATACCCCATTGAGCAGTACTCACCATTGCCTGTTGCCCGTATTGCCAAACTTTTTCAGCCCTGTCAACAACCGTTGGGAGACCTAAATGCTTTGCTCACTCTCAGAGAAATTATCAGTATCGTTTGCCTGCAGCCTGCTGCAGACAGCTCTCCTCATGAAGTAGATCATTGTGCCCTTTGGGTACGGTGCCTACCCGAACCTGTACACACTTCCATCCTCAATGTCAATATTTTTCCCATGAAGAACCTGATGACCAAAGATGACTCCCTTATGAAGAGCCACTTCACTACTTTCAAGACCTCCACTCGCAACAAAATGCACAGCTATTCAATATCGACCGAAGCTAACGTGAATGAGGTAGGACACAGACGCATAGGCTGTGACGGACCTGAGCGGTGACAAAGCCGCCCACACTACACATATACCCCCCCCCTCACTTACGCCCCAACCAACGATCTCTGCAGCCTCTTAGTGATTGCCATCAGGCCGTAGTTATGCTAATACCACTCCAGATTCTAGGCTGCTGTGAAGAAATGTGCATATAGTTGTCATTAGCCAACAAAACGTGCAAGTAGGCCATCGCTGGCATAGGTGGCATCCTAAGTAACTAATATTTTCTCTTTACATGTCTGGTTGACACAGGTGCTTACAATTCTTTTTTGTCTAGGTCACTGTTCAGGATATGATGTACAGTAGTCTGTTTAAGCATGCAGATGTCTACCTGGTAACTGCCAACGGATCTGTGATACCTACACACAGCTTTGAAACCCTAATATTATCGTTTGGAATCGCCAAATATATTTGAAAGTTTCTCGTTGCTAACATCACATTACCAACCCTCAGTATGGATTTCCTCTCACATTTCCACCTCCTGGTTGATGTCGCTAAGCGTCAGTTAGTCAAGTCGTATTCGTTCTCCTCAACACCCCTTTAAGTGGCCCCTTCGACCCCACTCTTCACATTAGCGCATTCACAGAGGCCTATGCCCACCTCCTCACATCGTACCCGAAAGTTTTCAGCCTAGAACTCCTCCAAATGCGAATGGTTCCCAGCATATATGGCATTTAAGACCATATCCATACGATGAGGCCCCAAGTGTTGGGCAGATTCAGGCTTCTGTCACCGAATCGTTTGACAGCCACTAAAAAATCGTTCGTCAGAATGGAAGAGAAGGGCCTTTGCAAAAAGGCCTCAAGCCCATGGTCATGACTCTTACACATCTTCCTGAAGAGAGATGGCTGTCTGCGTACATCTGGGAGTACAGGCACCTGGACATGCAGACAGAACCGGATCAATATCCCCTTCCGAACTTTGCTGAAGTGACCCCTTACTTGCAAAAAACAAAGGTTTTTTTCATGCTCGACCTCCTAAAGGGGTAATATCAGGTGCCCTGAACCCAGAAGACATCCCCAAGACCATTAGCACCACCATTGGCCTTTATAATGCTGGGGGCTACTTTACAATGCCTTGTGACGGCACCAAGTAAGGGTGTGAACTCAAAGGCAGATTGGAAACGACTGAGTTATATTATTGTGGAACACTCTCCTTATATACAAAACCTCAAGGCAACAGGACATAACAAGTTCACAAGACAGACAATATTACAGAGGAAAAACCAGACATGAATTTTCATGTTCGTTTTAGTGCGAGGGAAGAGCGAAGATACAAGCATAATATATACAAAAGGAATTATGTACAATTGTGTGAAACACGGTTGGTACATGGCTCCCCCCCTAAAAATGACATACTGTACATGTTAAATAGGGTGCCCTGATCTAGAGAGGCGAACTGTAGGCGGGTCATATGGCAGAAGATAAGCAGGTTTTAGACGATCAATGGACACCCAGTCTTCTTTGCCCCGAATGTTTAGGAGGAATGCTTTCGGACTGCGTCGGATCACAAGGAAAGGGCCCGTGTAAGGGGGCGTTAGTGGCGGCTTGCTGGTGTCGTTGCGCAGGAAGACGTACGTTGCAGAGTGCAAGTCCGTTGGTATGTGATGCTTCGCTGGGGGCTTGTAAGTCTGGCGGCACGGAGTAAATTTTCCCACGACGTGACGTATGCGCTGGAGATCGTCAGAGGAGGTTGTAGAAGGAAAAAATTAAGCAGGGACGACCAACGGGTCGCCATACACCATTTCGGCTGCCGAGACGTCGAGGGCGTCTTTAGGAGTGGTCCTTAGTCCAAGGAGGACCCAGGGAAGCTGAGTAAACCAGTTGCAATCCTTGCAGCGGGACATCAAAGCTGCTTTGAGGGTGCGATGAAAACGTTCAACCATTCCATTGGCAGCGGGGTTGTAGGCCGTTGTCTGATGTAGGGTGATGCCCAGGAGATTCGCTAATGACGTCCATAATTGAGAGGTGAAAGTGGTTCCCCTGTCAGAAGTAATATGCTCAGGGATACCGAATCTTGAAATCCATCCGTTGCAGTTTCCATGGGAATGGCTTCAGGCCAACGAGTGGAGCGGTCGATGACGGTAAACAGGTAACGATGTCCTTGTGATGTGGGTAGAGGGCCTACAACATCGACGTGAATGTGTGCGAAACGACGCTGAGGTTGAGGAAAGGTGCCCACTCCTGAATCCGTGTGTCGATGTACTTTGGAAGTTTGGCAAGAAGTACAGGCACGGACCGAATCCTTAGCATCCTTAGAAATGCCGTGCCAAATGAACTTTGCCTTCAGGAGCTGTGCAGTAGAACGGCACGAGGGATGTGAAAGGCCGTGGATGAAATCAAACACCTGTCGGCGCATGGGAGCAGGAATCCAAGGTCGCGGTCTACCAGTACTGACGTCACAGAGGAGGGTGGTGTTGGAGTATTCGAGGGGAAAATCCTCCCAACGGAGGGACGTGCAGGATGTCCTACAAGCTTGATACTCTGGATCCTGTCGTTGGGCTTCAGCCAGGGCGTTGTAATCCAATCCCAGTTGAACGGCAGCCAACGTGTTTCTTGACAGGGCATCGGCAACGGGATTCTTTTTCCCAGGGACGTATTGGAGGGTGCAATTGTATTCAGCCACGGCGGAGAGATGTCGGCGTTGACGGGCGGACCAGGCGTCAGACTGTCGAGTGAAGGCGTGCACCAGAGGCATGTGGTCTGTGCGAATGACGAAGGGCTTACCTTCTAAGAAATGGCGAAAGTGACGGACAGCCAAGTGCACCGCCAGCAATTCTCGATCGAAGGTAGAATAACCCGATTCTGCCTTGGACAGTTTTCTGCTGAAGAAGGCCAATGGGCGGGGCGAGCCTTTGACCACCTGCTCGAGTACTGCACCAATAGCGACGTCGCTGGCATCGGTGGAGAGAAGGAGAGGAGCGTGTGGGATAGGAAAAGTGAGAGCCGCAGCAGTTGATAGGGCTTTCTTTGCATTGCAGAATGCTGCTTCTTGAAGGGGACCCCACTTCAGGTCCTTTGGCTTGCCCTTGAGGGAGGCGTAGAGGGGAGCAAGAGTGGACACAATGGCTGGCAGAAAACGGTGATAATAGTTGATCATGCCCAAGAATTCCTGCCGAGCTTTGACGGTCGAGGGCGCGGGGATATTCTGAACGGCTGCTACCTTCTCAGGGAGGGGATGGACTCCTTCAGGAGTGATACGGTGCCCTAAGAACGACACTTCGTTGGCGCCAAAGGTACACTTGTCGTACCGGAATACAAGGCCGTTTTGTTGCAGGCGGTCGAGCACGATGCGCAGGTGACGGAGGTGTTCCTCTTTTGAGGAGGAGAACACAAGTATGTCGTCCACAAAACATACACAGAAAGGGAGGTCCCCTAAGATGCCATCCATGAGACGTTGAAACGTTGCCCCAGCATTACGAAGGCCAAATCAGGAGTAATTGAAGGTGTATGTGCCAAACGGAGTGGTGATGGCGGTCTTGGGGATGTCTTCTGGGTTCATAGGCACCTGATAATACCCCTTCAGGAGGTCAAGCGTAGAGAAAACCTTCGCTTTGTGCAGGTAGGAGGTTACATCGGCAATGTTTGCGAGGGGTTAGTGATCCGGTTCTGTTTGCATGTTCAGGCGCCTGTAATCCCCTCATGGACAGAGGGAGCCGTCTTTCTTCAGAACGATGTGTAAGGGTGACGACTATGGGCTGGAGTCCTTTTGGCAAAGGGCCATTTTCTCCATTTCGGTGAACGTCTGTTTGGCGGCTGCCAATCGTTCCGGTGCCAGACGTCTGAATTTTGCGAAGACTGGGGGTCCCGTCGACTTGATATGGTGATAAATATCGTGCTTGGCAGGAACCGTGGGTGTTTGGCGAAGTTCTGGATGGAAAACTTCCGGGTACGACGTGAGGAGGTGGGCGTAGGCATCCGTGGGTGCGCTGATGTGGAGAGCGAGGTTAGAGGGGGCGGGTTGAAGAGGTGTCGACATGTACGAGTCTGCGTTGACCAATCGTCGGTGGGCGACATCGACCAGAAGGTGGAAATGAGACAGGAAATCCGCACCGAGGATTGGCATTGTGACGTCAGCAACGAGAAACTTCCAATTGAATTTACCGTTTCCGAACGATAATATGAGGTTCTCGTAACCGTAGGTGGGTATCGCAGATCCGTTGGCAGCTACCAAGCGGACGTCGGCAGATGTAGACAGACTACGTTGTGCCTTGAAGAGTTTCCTTGGCAAAAGAGAACGACAAGCACCCGTGTCTACCAAAAATCGCACGCCCGTTCCTGCATCCTGTAAAAAGAAAAGATTAGAAACATGGGAGGCCACCGCCACAAGCGATGGCCTACTTACACGTTTTTTGGCCACTGACCATCTTTGGCACATTTCTTCGCGGTTGCCCCGAATCTTAAGTGGTAGTAGCAAAACTGCGGCGGATGGGAGGTAGTAAGTGGCTGTAGAAGTCGTTCGTTGGGGCGCGAGCGATTGGTGGGTGGTGGGCGGCTTTGTCGCCGCTTCGGCACGTCACGGGGTAGGCGTGTATGTCCTACGGCATTCATGTCAGCTTCGGTTGACGTTGAATAGGCATCCTCGTCGTCAGGGGTGGAGGCGTTGATGGAGGTCTTGAAGTGGCTGTCCATAAGGGCGTCGGCTTTGGTCATCAAGTCCTTTATGGGTAAACTATCGACATCGGGTATGGCAGCGCGTAAAGGTTCAGGTAAACGGCGTATCCAAAGGGCACGGAGTAGGTTCACCTCACGAGGAGAGCCGTCTGCGGCAGGTTGAAGGCGAGCGATACTGGTCATTTCCCTGAGGGCAAGCGAAGCCCTTTGGTCCCCCAACGGTTGTTGCAAGAGCTGAAAAAGCTTTGCTATATGGGCGGCTGGCCACGGCGAGTACTGCTGCAGAAGGTATGATTTGAGGGTGTCATACGCTATTGGGGTGTCTCCTTGTTCACATAGCCAGTCGGATATTTCTGGGAAGGTGTCCTCGGGTATCGCCGCGAGAACATAATCCACTTTGATGGTTGAGCGAGTCACCCCCCTGATACAAAAGTGGACTTCAGCGCGTTGAAACCAAGCAAACGCTTTTCCGCTAGCGAGCGGTGAAAGTTTCAATGGGGCGGCTGCAGTGCCAACTGCTGGAGTAGAGTCCGCCTCCGTCATAGTACCAACGATGGAGGGGCGAGGGAGGTGGGGGTGGAAGGCAGTGGGAGCGAGTCAACTTCCGGGGTCACCAATGTGACGGCGCCGAGTAAGGGTGTGAACTCAAAGGCAGATTGGAAACGACTGAGTTATATTATTGTGGAACACTCTCCTTATATACAAAACCTCAAGGCAACAGGACATGACAAGTCCACAAGACAGACAATATTACAGAGGAAAAACCAGACATGAATTTTCATGTTCGTTTTAGTGCGAGGGAAGAGCGAAGAAAAAGCATGATATATACAAAAGGAATTATGTACAATCGTGTGAAACACGGTTGGTACAGCCTCATGTATTGCATCCTATGGGACCTTAAATTCTGTTTATGTAACATGGAGGATATACTTGTGTTCTCTTCCTCCAAAGAGGAACACATCCATCACCTACGCATTGTGCTCAATTGCCTACACCAGAATTACCCTGTAGTCCAGTACAGCAAGGGAGTCCATCCACTCCCTGAGAAGGTAGCAGCTCTCGACCATCAAAGCACTGCAAGAATTCTTTGGCATGATCAACTATCATTACCGTTTCCTGCCAGTCATCGTCGTCACTCTTGCCCAACTCTTCGCCTACTTCAAGGACAATCCAAAATACCTGAAGTGGGGTCCCCTTCAAGAGGCTGCCTTCTGCAATGAAATGAATGCCCTATCAACCGCTGCTGCTCTCACATTTCCCATGCGATATGCCCCTCGCTTCTCTCCACAGATAAAAGCAATGTCGCTATTGGTTCTGTATTCAAGAGATGGTGGTCAACAGCTTGTTCACTCCATTTTCCTTCTTCAATAGAAAACTGTCCAAGGTGGAATCCAACTACTCTACCTTCGACCACGAATTGCTGGTGGTGCACTTGACTGTCCACCACTTTCGTCACTTCCTGAAAAGAACTCCCTTCATCATTTGCACGGACCACATGCCTCTGGTGCAGGGCTTCACTTGACAATGCGGTGACTGGTCCACCTGTCAACGCCAATATATCTCTGCAGTGGCTGAATACAGTTGCACCCTTCAACTTGTCCCTGGAAAAATTAGCCCTGTTGCCGATGCCCTGTTAAGAAACTCATTGGCTGCCCTTCACATGGGATTCGATTATAATGCCTTGGCCGAATCCTAAAAAAAGGATCCAGAAGACCAAGCATGTAAGACATCTTGCACATCTGTCCTTAGGGAAGATGTCCCCCTCATCAATATCAACTCCCCCCGTCAGTACTGTTAAACCTGGACCGTCGATACCTGCTCCCACCCGCCGACTAAAGATAAATTCCATTTAGTACTGCATTACTAAGGATGCTAAAGATTAGGTCTGCATTTATGCTTTATGCCAAACTTCAAAAGTACATCGACATAGATTCAGGAGTGGTCACCTTTCCTAAACTTCACCACCGTTTTGCCTATATTTTTGTTGACGTAGTTGGGCTGATACCCACATCACAAGGATATCATTACCTTTCTACCGTGATCTACTGCTCCATTCTTTGACCTGAAGTAATTCCTCTTGAAACTGCAACGTCCACCTAATGTGCATTTGCCTTACTTTTAGTATGGATAGAAGGATTTGGTATCCCTGTGCATATCATTACTATCAGGGGTACCACTTTCACCTCTCAATTGTGGATATCATTAACAAACCACCTGGAAGTCGCCCTATATCAGACAACCATCTACAACCCTGCGGCCAACGGAATAGTTGAACACTTTCATCCCAACCTCAAAGCAGCTTAAATGCATTACTGCAAGGACTCTAACTTGTTTACCCAGCCTTCCTGTGTCTTTTCTAGGACCAAAGACCACTCCTAAGGATGCCCTGTAAGTCTTGGCAACTGAAAGTCTGTATGGGGACCCCTTGGTCATTCCTGTCAAATTTCTTCCATCTGGAACCTCATCCAATAATCTCCAGGAAAACTTTCTCTATGCCCTCAGACTAAGCAAAATATACCGACTGATCTGTACTCCTCAACGTACATTTTTGGGGGCAACGAGACTAGCAAGCCACTGTTAACGCCTCCTAACATGGGGCTCTTCACCGAAAACATATTTTATTAACATATATGGCAAAGAAGACTGGGTCTTCATTGAATGCCTAAAACCTGCATATCTCCTGCCATATGACCCCGTTACAGTATGCCTCCTAAGAGTAGGGCGCCCTATTTCATATGTATGTAATTTTTAGGGATGGGTGTACCAGACGTGTTTCACACTCGCTCGTACACTGAAACGATTTTGATTATCTTATCACTCGCTCTTCCCTGCACTATTAATAAACCAGCCTGTATAAAATTGATAATTCATGCCTAATTTTGTTTGAATTTTTGTGACGTTTTTG
>NC_090728.1:20329781-20337281 GCF_036898095.1 Palaemon carinicauda | reverse complement strand
AGAAAAGGAAGATGAATACTATGAAAAACTGCAGAGTGTGATAGATGAGATCCCAGAAAAATTAAAATTGTTATTGGTGATTTAAATGGCAAAGTTGAAAGGAATAATAAAACAATAGAGAATGTGACAGGTGTTGCAGATCCTGGCTAAATTGCAAATGAAAATAGGGCACATTTTTCAAGATTTTGTTCAATTAATAATCTTAGTATGGGAAATAATATGAGAAATATGAGAAGCTATAGAGGTCCAGATATTGGTAGTGATTACCAGCTCCTCATTGACAGACTGAAATTAAAACAAAGCACCAAACAGAAATGTAGATAAAATACCTAGGTTCGATAGAACTAAGCCTCTAAAAGATTAACACAGAGAGATTTTTAAAATTAAATGTAGGAATCGATTTGCAGTCTCGGAGTGTTTAAGAGACGAAGAGCAAACAATTAATGAAGAATGGTGTAATATTAAGAATATATATCAATCAGTTGATAGTGAAGATTTGGGACATACAGTTACAAGGAGAAAGTCATGGATATAAAATGAAATGTGGGATACTATAAAAATTAGGAAAAGACAAAGGCAACATGATTATTGAAAGTTTTCGAGGAAGTGATGAATATTAAAATTAGAGCATGCTAAATATTCTAGTAATGATAGTGGAATTAAAAGAAAAGCCAAGAGTGACTGAAGTGAATATTTAGACAGGAGAGCAGACGAGGCTGACAAAGCTATGAATTCAGGGAGTGGATATGGTAAAAGAATTGCTCATAGAATTATCAATGGAATCTCTACTAGGGCAAAGGAGAAGAAAAAGCATATACCCTATAAAAGAGACATAGATCTGTTATAACAACAGAAGATAAAGAAAGACAACGTTAGACGGAACACTTCAGTGATGTCCTGAATATGAGGTAAGAAAGGAATAATTTGAGAGATAAACCTGAAGCTGACGAAGACCTTGATGTGCCTAGAATACTTACAAGATTATTTTGTAGAATGTTTCGTGAAGAGGCAAAACCTGATGAATGGGAACTAGGAGGGTTGGTGAAAATGGCAAAAAAGGAGACCTGACTGATTACAATGATTGCAGAGGCATCACACTTACGTCAGTTCACATAAAAATATATAGTATGATCTAAAGAGGAAGATTGATGAAAAACTGAGAGATGAACAAGCATTTAGAAAAGGCTGAAGTTGTATTGACTAAATTTTAATTATAATCCATGTGGTACAGCAATATGTAGAATATAGAAATCCACTTTTGATGGCATTTCTGCGCTATGACAAAGCCTTTGATATTGTGCACCGGCCAATTTTGTGAAGAGTCCTGCATTTTATGGAGTTCCTCTTAAATTTGTAAATCTGATTAAGGCTGTTCATGAGCATAAACAGTGCAATGTTAATGTTAGTGGAGTTCTAGCAAAAGAATTTCCAGTGAACAGTGTAGTACTTCAAGAGTATGTGATTTCACTTATGTTGTTTATCCTCCTCATGGGTTTTGTAATGCATTGTGAGAAGAATTGAACTGCATTGGTAACAAGAAGTTAGCTGACCTAGAATATGCTGACGACGCTGTCCATATTAGCAGAATACTAAAGTACTTACAAAGCTTTCTTACCAGTATACATGAAATATCAAATAAGACCGTGCTCGAGATAAATACAAAAAAATAACAGAGACGATGAGAATTGAATATGGAATGGAAGATGAAATATTATTGGAAGGAAAAAGGATCAAGATAGTAGAATCATTCAAATATTTAGGAACGATGATCTCTAATACAGGATCATTAGAACTTTAGTTTAATGAAAGATTGAAAAAAGAAAATCGGACAATGACTAGGTTAAATAAAATATGGTAATCAAATCCCCTTGCATTACCTTTAAAAATCAGTCTTTATATCAGTTTAGTGAGATGGGTGTTACTCTATGGACATGAATCATGGTATGACAGTGAAATAATATCCAAAAAGATTTTGTAGATTGGAGAGCAAAGCCCTCAAATTACTTTTGGGAGTTAAATGGCCGGGTAGGACTAGAAATGAAACTTTAAGAGAGATTACTCGAGTGCTATATGCGGATGAGATTATGGTGAGGGATAGATGGAGATGGTTTAGGTATGATCTTCGCATTCCCCAAGAGAGATTAGTTCACCAAACTTTCAACTGGGCTCCAGGAGGCACTAGAAGAATTGGAGGCCCATGGCCTATATGGCTGACGACTATGAAACAGGAAGTAGGAGATGATAAGTGAAGAAACATTGATTTAAAAGCTCAAGATAGACAAGGCTGGTGAAATCTAACAGAGGCCCTTGGTGTCGATATGCGTAGGAAGATAAGATGATGAGGATTAGGATGATGATGATATATACTGTATGTCTTTATATATGTATCCATAATATATATAAACTGCATACGTGTGCGTGTATACGCACACGCACACACACACACACACACATATATATATATATATATATATAAATGTATGTATATATATATATATATATACTGTGTATATATATATATACATATATATATATATATATGCGTGTATGTGTATGTGTGCGTATATATATATATAATATATACATATATATATAAATATATATATATAAATATATATATATATAATATGTGTGTATATATATATATATATACGCACACATACACATACACGCATATATATATATATGTATACATGTATACAGTATATATATATATATATATATACATATATGTATATATATATATATATACGCACACATACACATACACGCATATATATATACACAGTATATATATATATATATATATAAAATATATATATATTTACATATATATGTATATATATATATATATACGCACACATACACATACAGGCATATATATATATATATATCATATCCCATGTCAACGGATAAAGAGACGTTAGACCATGTTTTTTTTTTTTACTTTACTATGAAAATATTCGTGAGTACACTTGACACAGTCAGATACTCTTGAGACGAGTACCTTCTTGTTCTAATGATCGTTTGAGTGGTACAGCTTACCCCTCGGGCAGGTAAATGGAATATTGTTTTGTCAATATGCTGAATTGTTAGATTTTATGTAAATCTCCAATGTGATGAAAATTTAATGTCAACAATGGGCTTCCAGCACATCACCTATCAGACTTAACATACGTCACCTATAACAGAGTTCAATGATCGCCTCAACCAATTTTAACAGTCATAGTACTCTCAAAAAGGTCATTAATCTCTAAAAGGATTAGGACATTCTCCCCACTCCAAGTTACTCACTCTATAGTAGGTGTGCACTCGCCTCTCTAGTCGGAATAGGGCATGACATGTAATTGACAGAAGGGCAACATAAAATATATACATAGAAATCACTCCTCAAAAGACAGACATTTTTCACAACAAAATAAATTAAATACTGCATGTCAAAATGTACACAATATACGGTATACAAAATAATTCCACTCATTTCTCCTTATGACCTCTACAACTATAATACAGAATACCTAAAATTAAAAAAAAAAATATCAATATTGGAACTACAAAACCTCATCAATAACCTCCCTCTGATTGTAGGCCACACTGGCCTTTTGGGCAGTATAGGAGTAGGAATAGATATTCCTCACTCCGCTGATTTTACTTGTCCGTGTTTTTGGCAACATTTTTTAACACAACTCACCACCACCGTTTCGCCATTTTGGAAATCACTACTACACTTGCATTTGTAACTATCAATCGATGGCCACTAGCCGTTTTCCAGAGAAAATCTTTCAGCTTCTCGACCTTCTCTTAAAACTCTAGGTATAGGGTAGTCACATCTACACATTCTATAACACTGTCTTTCCTCGAGGCTGAGCTTTAATCCCGTAGACACTTGCCCTTTCAAAACCACCACAGCCCCAGCAACCAGGAGTCATATGAATACATGAATAATACAACATCTGCCTGATGGATCACACCTGACCTATTTAACCTCTCTCTATTTATTTATAGGTTCACTCAGCAGTATGTCATACGTGTTGCTACACTCGGAAAATTGTCAAAACACTTCACTTCAACATTAAGGACCTATATAGCACATTGTTATCATCAAGTTTATTTAGAACACGTCAAAAGAAGAAATGAGGTGTGTTCAAACAACAACAGCAGAAAAATACTTATCAAGTCAAGAAATGTCGCGTATGCAGAGATAAGGAGGTTCACTCTTATTGACACTTTGAAAACTATCTCTTACGGAACCACCTGTATGTTTGCCTGATGATGTTCAGACACTGCACCATTAATAATGCTTTGTATCAGTTAGATTTAACCAACTTTATTCGTTACGGACCCCAATACGCTGGCTCTAGTTTGTGTTTCCTAGGTTGTAATCGTTTCCAATACACCTGATCACCCACAAATACTTTTACTGGTGCGGTTTTGAACCACCCATCATACTTTGATCTGTGTTTTTCTTTTGCTTTTTTCAAAAACCTATCAGTAGTGTTCATTACTCTCCTTAAGAAAGATAATAAATAGACATGGTATTGCTCAGTTGAATAATTCGGCAACTGTTGCGAATTAATCAGGACCATATATGGTAACACAGGATCCTGTCCATACACTAAAAAGAAAGCCATGCCCCCTAACTGAGACATTATATGCAATGTTCAAGGCTAGCTCAGCTGTAGGAAGAGTGGCGTGCCAATGACGGGGGTTATTAGCCACCAAGTAACGTAAAATTCGCACCACTTCCCTATTATGCAATTCCACTAAGCCATTACCTGAAGGCCTATATGCAGTCACTGAAAAGTGTTTAATTTTCATCAAGTCCATGACCGATTTCAACACCTTATTTATAAACTCGAGACCATTATCACTTATCAAAATTTTCGGGCGACGAAATCTAGTAATGAAAGAGCTCAGTGCCTGGGCTAATGAATTTGCTGATTTATCCAACATTGCATAAGTATGATTGTAACGAATAAATGCATTCACAAATACACATATATACTTTTGTTGTGTGATACCAGTAGGGAATGGTTCTACCAAATCCATATGCACCCAATAATATTTAGTAGGAGTCACAGGCGTCTTTCTGGCTTCCGATACAGTGTTTTTATGTTCTTTGACACAGATACAAGCAAGACAATATTTTATACAATTTTCTATGGTTTTTTTCATTCCTAACCAAAAGAATGATTCTCGTGCTCTCCTTATTGTTCTATATATCCCTAAATGACCTGCATACGGACTTGCATGTACACTGTGGATGATTCGAGTAATTAATAAGGGAGGAAGCACTACCCGTGCTCAAAATTATCCTCCCATCTTCTAGTAAGCACAATTTAAGATATCATTTTCTATAAAAAAAAATTCTCACGAGGCACATTCAGAAATGATGTATAACTCTCTGATTCCCCTTTAATCACTTTGCATACTCTTTCCATCCATTCCTCTTTTTTCTTTTCCTCTCAGACTTCCTTTATGTCCCAACCTACCAAGTCAATCACACGTGGATCATCACGGGGCTTATTCTGGACACCTCTGGTCATGTCCTCGGCCACCCACACACATTCACGTTCACTATTTCCCTCTCTCTCTCTCTTCCACCAAAATATCCACTAACTCTCTCCCTCTCTCGCTCATGAATGTCATTTTCTGATTGCTCCTCACGTGAATCGACACCCTGTTTTTTATTTTGATAGGGGCCTTCAATATTTTGGATTCATTCTTCGTTCCTCTTTTCTGCCTGGAGTTGTCACTCCTATTACTACAACTCTAGAGAGGGCGTCAGCTAACTTGTTAGCTTTACCTTCTATGTGGTCAAACCCCTTTATATTAGATTCTAACAATCTTTCAATCCATCTTGCTTGTCTAGACGCTAAGTCTCATTTGTAAAATAAATCACGTAAGGGGCGATGATCACTGCAATTCAATCAGCGGACCTAATAAAAAGAATGGATGCCTCTCTAGCACACAAAGATCAGCCAATGCCCCTCGATCGAATGTACTATAATTTTTTTCCGCCCATTTTAATGGCCTGGAAGCAAAACAAATGGGTCGCTCTCTACCTTTATCATCTCGTTTAGAAATTACGCCACCAATAGCTAAGCTACTTGTATCTGTTGTCACAAAAAACGGGCGATCAAATTTAGGATATGCGAGTAAGTCATTGATAGTTAGGCAGCTTAAAAATGGTTAAAGGCCATTTCTTCTTCTACTCCCCAATTTATTACTTTTTGCTTCTTTTAAGCATATAAGGGTCTCGCTATCTCTTCATAACCTCTTATGAAGTTACAATAATACCCAGAGAGCACAAAGATCCCAGCTACTTCCTTAGGGGTATGTTTTCTGGGAAAATCTCTAACAGCTTCTACTTTACTGGGGGAGGGTTGGATACCTTCTGGGATTATTATAGGACCTAAAAATTTAACCTGTTCACAGAAAAATTTGCACTTTGACAAATTAATTTTCATGCCATTACATCGTAATACCTCTGAAACTTTACGAATATTGTTATTATGTTCTACGGCCATTTTCCCTGTAATTATATCGTCTAAATAAACAAGAACATTATGGCCAATTAACAGAGACAAAACAGCCTTCGTAACTTTAGGAAAATGACATGGAGCATTTTTAACACCGAAGGGAAGAAAATTAAACTGAAATAGTTGATCCTTGGCTATAAATGCTCTTTTACATTTACTGTCTTCCAGATTGGGCATTTGGTAGTATCCAAATTTTAAATTGATATTTGTAAAATATTCACTCTTCCGTACCTTCACAAGAAATTCTTCAATTGAGGGCATTGGAAATGCATTATCCTTACTGGCTGCATTCAAATTCCAATAATCAACACAATGGGGGTTTCGCTCCTTGATAATTCCTTGTTCCCTTAATTTACTAATTTGCCTTTATATCTCTCCCTGGAAATTAATGGGTCCCTTATAAGGCCTTGACCTGATTAGCTCCCCTCCCCACTTTCAATACTAAAAGGAGATCGATCAATCCTCCCTGGTGGCTCGTCTACACTACTTGTATCTGTGTTTGAATGTACTACAATTTTTTTTTCTGCCCATTTTAATTCTCTGGAAGCAAAACAAATGGGTTCCTCTCTACCTTTATCAGCTCGTTGAGAAATTACGCCACCAATAGCTATGCTACTTGTATCTGTTGTCACTAAAAACGGGCGATCAAATCTACGATATGGGAGTAAGTCATTGCTAGCTAAGGCAGTTTAAAAATGGTTAAAGGTCGTTTCTTCTTCCATTTCCCAGTTTATTACTTTTTGTTTCTTTAAAGCATCTAAGAGTCTCGCTACCGCTCCAAAGCCTCTTATGAAGTTATAGTAATACCCAGCGAGCACAAAGATCCCAGCTACTTCCTTATGGGTACGTGTTCTGGGGAAATCTCTAATAGCTTCTACTCTACTGGGGTTGGGTCGGATACCTTCTGGGATTACTATAGGACCTAAAAATTCAACCTGTTCACAGAAAAATCTGTGCT
>NC_090728.1:20312281-20324781 GCF_036898095.1 Palaemon carinicauda | reverse complement strand
TTTCCCAAGTGTTTTCGTTTCCACTGACCAATTTTTATGCCTGATATTATTATAATCACTGACCTCTCTTATCGTGCAATAAGAACTTGCACCGCGGCCTGACAAGGGTCGTAATGTATTTGGTGACCGTGACAGGATAAAGAGCTCAGGGTGACCAGTATTTTGGTCGATGGAGCGACACTCGGGTGGACTCTTCAATATTTATTTTTGTTTTTTATTTAGTTTTGTCTTTCTCTCCTGAATTTTTCTTTGTTTTGGATCCAGCTGAGTTTTTGGGTCAGCTGATTGCCTTAAGTATTTGTCCCAGCTAAGTAGGAAACAATTAGTTAAGTTTGCTAAGTGGTTGGGTGTTCCGCAAAAGACGATGGACACCAGAGCAGAGATATTGGTATTGGTTAGGGATAAAATAAAACAGGAGTTAGCAAAAGCTGAACATTAAGGGATTGAGAGTGAGGTAATAGGTGATAGTGAGGAGAGTTTGAGTGAGGGTTTCGAAGAAGACAAAGTAAGTATGAGGGATGGCCTAACTCTGTTTGAGGATCCTCCTGTCGTAGGTATTATTTACGAATGTCCAGATAATTTTCTCTAGAGTTCGGGTAATGCGTCCTCTAATCCGTTTTTGCCACCCCCATCCCCCCCTTCCCTGATTCTGTACCCTTCAAATCTCAGGCCCCTGTTAATGCGTTGTGCGACTCCAAGGAGGAAAAGGAATACAACCTTTTTGCAAGCGTATAGAGTTGTAAAAAATGGAGTTTGAGGAGAACGAGCGGGTAAGGCGTCATGAGTGGGAGATTGCAAAATTAAATATAAAGATGGGTAGGTTGCAGGGGGCCAATTTGATAAGTTCCCCCAAAAATACCTTCCAAGATCGGTTTAATAAAGGTGCTGCACTAAAATTGGTGCAGGTGTTTGAAGAAAAGGATTTCCCTGAGTTTTTCAAGGCATTTGAGCGTGTGGCCTCCTGATTGTCTTGGCCCGCAGAAATATGGACCGTGTTAATACAGTGTAGATTAGTAGGCAAGGCAATGCGGGTGTATAATGCCTTGGAAGAGGGAGTAGCTCGGGATTACCAGAAGGTATAACCCTTAATTTTAAAATCTTATGATTTGGTCCCTTAGTCCTACCGCCTCTGGTTTCGCAACTATACGAAACACCCTGCGCAGTCTTTCGTGGAGTTTGCGAGCGTCAAGGAAGAACAATTCGACGACTGGCTGAAAAGTCATTGGAATGTAACTTTTGCTGTGTTATGTGAACTGTTGCTCCTTGAAGAGCTTAATAAGGCTTGTAGCAGGGAGTTGAGAGTTCACCTGGAGGAGGTAAAAGTGTGAAATTGAGTAGTGCCGCTCAGTTCGCGGATGAATTTGTATTGACTCACGGTTCAGGTAGAGGTAGTTTTAATTTCAAGACTAAATAATCAAACATCTTGCCTTCCTAATAGTGGTAGGAGAGGGGAAACCTATTCGTCGACTCCGTATATCCCTAAAAATGGTAATATTAATTCTAATTCTTTTTCAGGTGATAGGGATGTGGGTGGAGTCCAAGTAGGTCCTCCTCCCCCTAAAATTTTTGCTAATGGAGACTTCCCAGGTAAGGTAAATAACAGGCATAATGGGAATAGAAGTTCTGGCTGTAAAGGAAGCTGTTTTTGGTGCAACAAGACCGGGCATTTCCAAAACTAATGTAATGCTCGTGAATGTACCTACAGCGCAATAATCAAAGTCCTGTAGCCTTGGTTAATGATAAGTCAGAGGTTAGTAGCAGTAGTCCTGTAGACAAATCTATAGTAGATAGGAGTATTTTAGTAAATAATAGTAAGCATAATGTTCCTGTCCCCAATCATGACTCGAATACGACAAATATGTGTGGCCTGGAAAGTTGATATTTGACTTTCGTATTGACTAGGTGAAGTTTTTTAGGGACACTGGTCCTGCCAGGTCATTAGTCCTGAAGAGGGCTCTGAATGGTTTTGATAAATATTCGGGAAATTTTGTATTGTTAGGAGGTTTTCCGGATTCGGTTGTGTCCGCTCCTTTGGTTAGTGTCCGCATGTCTTTTCCAATATATGATCGCGCCACTGAGTTGGCTATGGTTGATAGTCTACTGTACCAACCTTGCATCACACGATCGTACATAGTAACTACATTTCCTTTCGTATGTATATTATGCTTGTATCTTCATTCTCCCCCTCACACTAACAAGGACCTGAAATACCATGCATGTTTTTCTCACCGTTAACTGTTAACCACTGCAGTGTCGGTTGAACAGGAAATTTCCCGTTGCATTCAGTTTTTGTAAATAAAGGCAAGCATTCTGTAATAAAATTACTCAGTTGCTTTCATCCGGCCTTTAAGTCACAACCTTCTCTCGGCTCATTACATTGGTGAGCCTGTAAGTCGATTCGCTCCTCCCATCTTCCACCACCCATCGCCCCTCCTTCGTTGGTACTATGGTGGACTTCACGGAAGTTGGCGCTGCCGCAGCCCAATTGAAACTTTCGTCATTCGCCAGCGGAGTGGTGTTTGCTGGGTTTAAGTGCTCAGAAGTCCTGTTTCGCATCAATGGTGTGACTCGCCCAAACACCTTAGCAGATTATGTTCTCGCGACGATACCCGAGGACACCTTCCCGGAAATATCCGACTGGTTTTGTGAACAAAGAGACACCCAAATGGCGTATGACACCCTCAAAGCATACCTTCTGCAGCAGTACTCGCCGTCGACATCCCGTGACTTGCCAAAGCAGTGACAAACCCACCCACCATCCACCACTCGCTCGCATCCAGCCAACGACTTCTACAGCCATTTACTGCCTCCATTCCACCGCACTTTTGCTACTACCACACCAGACTTGAAGCAACCGCAAAGAAATGTGCCAAGGATTATCAGTGACCAAAAAACATGTAAGTAGGCCATTGCTCGTGGCAGTGGCCTTCCGTGTTTCTAATCTTTTCTTTTAACATGATGCAGGAACGGGCGTGTGATTTTTGGTAGACATGGGTGCTTGTCGTTCTCTTTTGCCAAGGGAACTCTTCAGGAAACGACGTAATCTGTCTAAGTCTGCCGACGTGCGCTAGGTAGCTCCAAACAGATATTTGATACCCACCTACGGTTACGAGAAGCTCACATTATCATTTGGAAACAGTAAATTTAATTGGAAGTTTCTCGTTGCTGCCGTCACATTGCCAATACTAGGTGCGGATTTCCACTCTCATTTCCACCTTCTGGTCATTGTCGCCAACCGGCGATTGGTCAATGCAAACTCGTACTTGTCGACACCTCTTCAACCCACCCCCTCTAACCTCGCTCTCCATATCAGTACCCATACGGATACCTATGCCCACTCCTCAAGTCGTACCCGGAAGTCTTCCGTCCAGAACTTCGCCAAACGCACGCGGCTCCTACCAAGCACAGTATTTATCACAATATCAAGACGACGGGACCCCCATTCTTTGCAAAATTCAGACGTCTGTCACCGGAACGATTGGTAGCCGCCAAAGAGGCGTACGCCGAAATGGAGGAAATGTGCCTTTGCTTAAAGGCCTCCAGCCCATGGTCGTCACCCTTACACATCGTTCTGAAGAAATATGACCTCCTACCTGCACAAAGAAAAGGTTTTCTCCACGCTCGACCTCCTGAAGGGGTAATATCAGGTGCCTATAATCCCAGAAGACATCCCCAAGACAGCCATCACCACTCCCTTTGGTACATACACCTTCAATTACTACTGTTTTGGCCTTCGTAATGCTGGGGCCATGTTTCAACGTCTCATGGATGGCATCTTAGGGGACCTCCCCTTCTCTGTATGTTATGTGGAAGATATACTTGTGTTCTCCTCCTCAAAAGACGAACACCTCCGTCACCTGCGCATTGTGCTCGACTGCCTGCAACAAAGAGCCTTTTAGTCCGGTAAAACAAGTGTACCTTTGGCGCCAAAGATGTGTCGTTCTTAGGGCACCAAATCACTCCTGAAGGAGTCCATCACCTCCCCTAGAAGGTGGCAGCCGTTCAGGACTTCCCTGCACCCTCGACCGTCAAAGCTCTGCAGGAACTCTTGGGCATGATCCACTATTATCACCGTTTTCTACCAGCCATTGTCGCCACTCTTGCTCTCCTCTGCGCCTCCCTTAAGGGCAAGGCAAAGGACCTGAAGTGGGTTCCCCTTCAAGAAGTGGCCTTCTACAATGCAAAGAATGCCCCATCAACCGCTGCAGCTCTCACTTTTCCTATCCCACATGCCCCACTCCTTCTCTCCACCGATACCAGCGACGTCGCTATTGGCGCAGTACTCAAGCAGGTGGTCAATGGCTCGCCCTGCCCGTTGTCCTTCTTCAGCAAAAAACTGTCCAAGGCAGAATCAGGGTTATTCTACCTTCGATCGCGAATTGCTGGTGGCGCACTTGGCTGTCCGTCACTTTCGCCAATTCGTAGAAGGTACGTGCTTCGTTATTCGCACAGACCACATGCCTCCGGTGCATGCCGTCCCTCGACAGTCTGACACCTTGTCCGCCTGTCAACGCCGACATCTCTCAGCCGTGGCCGATTACAATTGCACCCTTCAATATGTCCCAGGGAAAATTAATCCCGTTGCCGATGTCCTGTCAAGAAACACATTGGCTGCCGTTCAACTAGGATTGGATTACAACACCTTGGCGGATGCCCAACGACAGGATCCAGAGTATCAAGCATGTAGGACATCCTGCAAATCCCTCCGTTAGTAAGACTTCCCCCTCGAAGACTCCAACACCACTCTCCTCGTTGACATCAGTACTGGTAGACCGCGACCTTGGATTCCTGCTCCCATGCACCGGCAGGTGTTTGATTTAATTCACGGCCTTTCACATCCCTCATGCCGTTCTACTGCACAGCTGCTGAAGACGAAGTTCATTATGCATGGCATTTTAAGGATGCTAAGGATTGGGTGCGCGCCTGTACTTCTTGCCATACTTTCAAAGTACATCTACACACAGATTCAGGAGTGGGCACCTTTCTTCAACTTCAGCGTCGTTTCGCACACATTCACGTCGATGTTGTAGGCCACCTACCCACATCAAAAGGACATCGTTTCCTGTTTACCGTCACCGACCACTTGGAAACTGCAACGTCCGCCTCAGGATGGATTGCAAGATTTGGTATCACTGATCATATTACTTCTGACAGGGGTACCACTATCGCCTCTCAATTGTGGACATCATTAGTCAATCTCCTGGGCTTCACCCTACAACAAACAACTGTCTACAACCCCACTGCCAATGGAATGGTTGAACGTTTTCATTGAACCCTCAAAACAGCTTTGATGTCCCACTGCAAGGACTCCAACTGGTTTACTAAGCTTCCCTGGTACTCCTGGGCCTGAAGACCACTCCTAAAGACGCCCTCGACGTCTCGGCAGGTGAAATGTTGTATGGCAACCCGTTGGTCGTCCCAGCCGAATTTTTTCCTTCTACAACCTCCGACGACGATCTCCAGCGCATACGTCACGTCGTGGGAACATTTTCTCCATGCCGCCAGACTTACAAGCCCACAGCGAAGCATCAAATACCGACAGATTGGCACTCTGCAACGCACGTCATCCTACGCAACGACATTTGTAAGCCCCCGCTAATGCCCCCTTACACGGTCCGTTTCCTTGTGGCTGTAATGACTCGGTCCGCAGCAAAAGCAGCTGATATACTCGATGTGGAGAGCGATGATGACTTAATGTTAAGTAGTGCAGAGTTAGATGTTTTAAGGCCCAAGCCAGTAGAGAGTAGTTTTAATGATGTAGTTAATATGAAACTTGATTGGGACAAAGCTGCTTTTATTATAGCTCAAAAAGATGAATTTAATTTTGATTTGGGCGATGTTGAGGATCTGACTAAACCTAGGTTTGGAATTGTAAAGGGCTTATTATATAGGTTTAGTTATCCAGCATAGGATAATTTGAACAAAAATGGTCGTGTGGAACAGATTGTGGTACATTCTCAATTCAGAAATTCTGTTTTGGAGTTAGCTCATACTAATTTGGTTTCAGGTCATTTGGGCATGTTAAAAACTTTTCATAGTCTGGCTAGGTATTTCTTTTTGCCTGGAATTAAATTGAGTGGGAAGCAATTTATCAGAGAGTGTGAGACTTGTCAGGTTATGGGTAAAGCAAATCAGAGGATCCCTCAAGCCCCGTTGCATCTCATACCTGCTATAGGTGATCCATTTTCTTAGCTAGTAATGGATGTGGTAGTTCCCTTACCTAAAACTAAAACACGTTACGTATACTTACTATTTATCATGGATGGAGCCTCTCGCTTTCCTGAAGCTATACCTATGAGGCGTATTACTTCCAAAGTTTCTTTAAAATGTTAATGGATTTTTTTATCCAGTATGGTCTCCCTCGTATAATTCAGACCAACTGCGGGACGAATCTCACAAGTAAGGTATTTAGGGGTAAGTATGCTGAACTGGCCATTCAGCACATTACCAGCGTACCTTATCACCCAGAGAGTCACAGAGTGGTAGAAAGGTTCCACCAAACCGTCAAGTCTGTCCTGAAAAAAACATTGTTATGATCATGATAGTGACTGGGACAAAGCCCTCCCTTTTCCCCTCTTTGCTATCAGGAATCACCCTCTTCCACTGGTTTAGCTCCTTTCAAGTTGGTATTTGGGCACAAGGTTCGTGGACCATTGGAAAATTGTTTTTGGAATGTTTAAATCCAACCGGAAGGAGGAAATAAACGTTAAAAGGTTTGTGGAAGACTTGAAGGGAAGAATGGTTAGTGCCTGGAAGTTTGCCAGGGAAAATCTGGAACGATCCTAGTTAGTAATGAAGAACAACTTAGACAAAAAGTTAAAGGTACGGTCATTTGAACCTGGGGGTTTGGTTTTTGTGCTAAGTATGGACACAGATAGTTTTTTTGAACCAAGATATAAAGGCCCTTGGAAGGTTTTGAGGAAACTGTCAGAGGTTAACTATGAAACTGAAGCTCCCGTCAAAGCCGTAAATGTACAACATTTCGTGTTAATTGTCTGAAACCTTATATTGCTAAACAAGGTGATCCATTAGCGGTAGTATCTGAGCCTGTGTCTGTGGCATTGGATGTGCCTCCCGAGGACTGACGAGTTAGGATGTCAGTTTCCTTCAGATGCATTGGGTGAAAATAGGCAAAACTTAGAGATGTTAAAAAGTAGGTTAAATCATTTAGATGTTAACCAATAGGAAGATGTACTTAATTTAGTTTATTCCTTTTCAGATCTTTTTCAGGATATTCCAGGTAGGGCAAAAATTTTAAATCATGACGTTGATGTAGGCGATGCATCCCCTGTGAAGCAGAGACCTCACCGGCTGAACCCAGTAACATGAGATTTGGTCAGTAAGGAGATAGAGTATATGTTGAAACATAACCTTATTCAACCATCTGTAAGTCCCTAGAGTTCTCCTATTGTATTAGTAAAGAAAGCAGACGGTATGTTCCGCATGGTTGTGCACTACCGTAAAGTGAACGCCAATACAAAAAAATTAAGCTTTCATCTCCTACGTATTGATGATTGTCTGGATCGGATTGGTTATACCAAATTTATTTCTAAGTTGGATCTTTTAAAGGGTTATTGGCAGATTCCTTTGTCCTGCCGGGCTCGTGAAATATCGGCGTTTTTCACTACGTTTGGCCTATACAAGTGTAAGGTTATGCCTTAAGGAATGAAAAATGCTGCATGTCCTTTTCAAAGGCTTACGAATAGGGTAATTTGTGGTTTGAAAGGAGAGGAAATTTATATTGATGACTTGGTAGTATAGAGTAATGACTGGGATACCCACATGCTAATGTTATGTAAGGTTTTTGAAGCCCTTAGGTCTGCAGGGTTAGTTGTTAATTTGGCTAAGTGCGAATTAGGTTAGGCCAAGATTTGTTATTTGGGTCACAAGGTTGTTTTAAGTCAAGTTGCTCCGAAACAAGCTAATCTTGAGGCAATTATGAATTTGAAAAGGCCTAGTAATGTTAGAGAGGTAAGAAGAGTGCTGGGCATAACGGGTTATTATCGCAGATTTGTCCGTAAATACTCTGATCTTGCTCAGCCTCTTATCAGTTTATTAGAAAAAGGAAATAAGTTCTGGTGGTCGGATCAGTGTGAAGAGTCTTTTAATAAACTTAAATCAGTATTAATTATTAACTCCATTTAAACTTCTCCAGATTTTCAGAAGCCTTCTATTATAGCAGCAGATGCTACTGATGTCAGCATTGGAGGTGTCATTTTTCAGAGAAAGGAGGATGGTGTTCATCATGTCTTACTATAGTAAAAAGCTTCTGGCGGTGGAATAACGTTACTCCACTATAGAAAAGGAAGTTCTTTCTTTGGTCCATGCTCTTAACTATTTCAAGCCGTACGTGACAAATTTTTCTTTCCCGATTGAGATATGGATGGATCACAAACCTTTGGTTTTCATCGAGCGGATGAAGGGAGCTGAACCAGAGGATTTTGCACTCGGCTCTTATTCTGCAAGAATTCAATTTGGTTATCATACATGTTAAAAGGACTGACAAAAAAATTCCTGAGAACCTTTCTAGAATTTAGTGTACTAGCTTGATCCTTCTCATACGTTCCCTTGCTTGTTTCTCCATTGAGGATAAATGGAAAAAATTTTGTTAGGATGTAGTTGTGTTTAAATAATAGCTTTGTAGAAAAAAAATAGGAGATTTCTTTGAGAGGTATACACTCTAGTGTTTTTATAAAGGCTCCCCTAAATTAATTATTGATTTGTTCTGATATACTAAGACTTTTGGTTGTATAATAATATATATGACTTTTTGGACCATAATGGCAGTGTATTGTAGGTTAAGGTGTATGTTTGTGGGTGTATCTGTAAGTTTATTTGGGTTCAGTTAGGTCTGTTTCCATAATTGGAGATTTTTTATGAAGTACGGTTAACATTAGATCTTTAAAATAATGGTAAACTATATAAAGCTCTTGGTTTGTATTCTTTAGGGGTACTTTCTGTTTGGTGTTGGGTTTATTTATTTATACTTATTGTTCTTAGTTTACAGGTGCATTTCCATTTATATATAAAAAAATTAATTTTTCGGTTTAAATTAGTTTTTTTCTTCGGGGAGGGAGGTATTATGTATTAAAGTAATCTTTGCTTTTGTTTTCATCAGCCTTGTTGCTGCATTTTTATTTTATGTACAATTCGTATGAGATTAAATTTATAAGGCTTCAGTTGTGAATTTAATTTTTTTTTTCTGTTGAAGTGCTGCTTTAACCTTTTCCCGGCTCGTTTAAAGATATATAAGTATCTAGTTTAATGCTAGTTTCTTTCCTGTGTTTTTCGAGTCCTTGGTGAGAAGAGACACCTGTGCTTACTTGTGAGGAACTCAATTGCTAAAGATGACAGTTCGAGCTCAAGGTTACCAAGACCTACTTCAGCAGCTGGCTTTTCCGAGGATTACAACACCAACGTTCGACTGCTTTCAGCAGGTGCATTTCTGCCACCTGTGGTGACTTGCATTTCCTGTGTATTCTCTTTTGCGGTTCGCAGCGCCCACGATGGAATCCCGGCCTTCAAGGTAGACCCAGGAGAGTCACCATCGTCGATGTATCCTTGCCATAGTCAGCTGCGGGAGTCTTGGAGCTCGTGGTTATATGTAGGGAGGCAGTTACCAGGTAGGAAATATTATTTACCTTCCTTTTGGGTTGGGACTCCATTTCCCTCCCTTTGATGAGGAGTCCTTCCGAGTGTCTGTGAAGTCGCAGGGGGTGATTTTATCCAGTCCCAAAGAGTGTGTGAATACTTATTTTTATTTTTTCTGCCTATGAGTTTGGTAAATTATGTAAAGATTAAACTCTCTCTCTTGTTGAAAGTGTGGTATTTCCCGTTGGGGAATTTTCGTTAGTGGTTATTTGTTAATATTAAGCCCTGTCTCGGAGTGTCTTTTTAGGCATTATTGTTCATGTGGTGGGTTGTTAATTGTTAATTGTTATTTTTAAAGAGTTAGTTATTGATAGTTAGTTATAAGTTGTTAAATTCAAATTGTTAGGTAGTCACAAGGTTGTCGGTTCTAAAAATTGTTGTTAATAAATATTGTTAAGTTTTCCCAAAGGGTTTTCGTTTCCACTGACCAAATTTTATGCCTGATATCATTATAATCAACGACCTCTCTTATCGTGCAATAAGAACTTGCACCACGGCCCGACAAGGGTCGTAACAATATATATATTTTAGCCCCTTAAGGCCGCGGAGGTATAAAAACAATTAGAATAGCACCAACGTATCCCTGCGTGTCGCAAGCGGCGAGTAAAAGGGACTGGATGAACGGGCTGGGAACCCCCTCTCCTGTATTATATACTCCTGTGAGACATGAAAGAGGTATAGCTGGGGGGAGTGTGACTGCTTCCCCATCATTCTCGTGTTGTGGTGTCTGAATGTGCGCGGAAGTAGTACGATAGAGAGTAAAAAATATGAGATTGGAAGTGTGTTTAGGAATAGAAGGATGGATATATTGGCTTTGTGTGAGACAAAGATAAAAGTGAAGGGTGAATAGATGTTTGATGAAAATAATAGTAGAGTGTCTGGGATTGAAAGGGGAAGAGCAAGAGAGGGTGTGGTTTTATTGCTGAGTGAATGGATGACAGGTAAAGTAGTGGAATGGAAGGAGATATCATCTGGGTTAATGTGGATGAGGATTAGGTTGGGTATGGAAAGTTGGGCTTTTTTTAGTGCATATGGGCCAGGTTATGAGAAAAGTGAAGAGCGAATGAGTTTTGGAATGAACCAACCAGGTGTGTAGAAGGACTGGGTAGAAGGAATTATGCAGTTTTCATGGGTGACTTAAATGCTAGAGTTAGCACAGGAGAGGTAGAAGGTGTCATTGGGAAGTATCGCTTACCAGGTGAAAATGGCAGTGGTGAGAGACGGGTAGATATGTGTTGAGCAAGAGATGGTGATAAGTTCTAGCTTTTCCTAAAAGAAAGATAAAAACAAGTATACATGGGTAACAATGTCAAATGGAAGAGTGGTAAAAAGGGTGGTAATGGGTTATGTGTTGATAACTAAAAGAATGTTTGGAAGATTAAAAGACGTGCACGTGTTTAGGGGTATGGCTAACGGAATGTCTGATCATTTTTTGGTGGAAGGAAAATTAATTGTAGCAAAAGAGTGGTGGAATAGAGTGGGGGGATGTAAAAGGGAGCTAGTGAGGGTTGAAGAGCTAATAAAACCGGGGGTAAAAATTGAATATCAAGAAAGGTTGAAAATGGCATATGACAGAGTGAAAGTAAGAGAAACTGGTAACATAGAAGAGTGGAAGCTAGTGAAAAAAAAAATTGTTGGGATTGCAAGTGATGTGTGTGGCAAGAAGTTTATTTGGAGGCAGCGGGAGGAAGCACAGTGAATGGTGGATTGAAAGATAAAGGTTAAAGTAGAAGAGAAAAAGAGGGCATTTGAAAAATAGCTGCAGAATAACAGTGTAGAGAAGTATGAAAGATATAGAGAGGAAAATGTGGCAGTAAAGCCCAAGGTAATTAAAGAAAAAAGGGCGGCTGACCTAAGGTGGGGTCAGGAATTGGGTCGTTCGTATGAAGAGAATAAGAAATTTTGGAAAGAAGTGAAGAGAATAAGGAAGGCTGGTTCGAGAATTGAAGAGACAGTGAAAGATGGAAATGGAAGGTTATTAAAATAGAGGAGGCAAGGAAAAGATGGGTGGAATATTTTGAAAGTTTACTGAATGTTGAGGATAATAGGCAGGCAGATATAATTGCTGTTCCAGGTGTTAAGGTGCCAGTGATGGGAGATGAGAATGAGAGAGAGATTACAAGAGAGGAAGTGAGGAGAGCACTAGATGAAACAGAAGTAGGAAAAGCATCTGGTATGGATGGTGTGAGAACTGAGATGTTGAAAGAAGGGGGTGTGACTGTACTTGAATGGTTGGTGAGATTGTTTAATATGTGTTTTGTGTTGTCAATGGTACATGTAGATTGGGTTTGTGCATGTATTGTATCACTTTATAATGGTAGGGTAGATATGAATGAGTGTTGTAATTCTAGGGGTATTAGTTTGTTGAGTGTAGTTGAAAAAGTTTGTGGTAGAGTACTGATTAATAGGATTAAGGATAAAAAAGAGAATGCAATCTTAGAAGTACAGGGTGGTTTTAGAGGAGGTAGGGGTTGTATGAATCAGACTTTTACAGTTAGGCAGATATGTGAGAAATATTAAGGAAAAGGTAAGGCGTCGTAAGCTGCGTTTATGGATCTTGAGAGAGCGTATGATAGAGTTGATAGGGAAGCAATGTGGAATGTGATGAGGTCATATGGAGCTGGTGGAAGGCTGTTGTAAGTAGTAAAAAGTTTCCACAAAAGTAGTGAAGCATGTGTTAGGATAGGAAATGAAGTGAGCTATTGGTTTCAGGTGAGAGAGGGGCTGAGACAGGGATGTGTGATGTCGCCATGGTTGTTTAACTTGTACGTTGATGGAGTGGTGAGAGAGGTGAATGCTCGAGTGCTTGGATGATGATTGAAACTGGTAGATGAGAATGATCATGAATA
>NC_090728.1:20302281-20304781 GCF_036898095.1 Palaemon carinicauda | reverse complement strand
TTATTCTGTCCTGAAATACTTTATCGGAAAACTTTCAGCTTTCACAATCTGCCTTTTACATTCTACTAATTTACCATGTTAAAAATATCAAGGACATTTTAAAAGCGTAATTTATTCCTCAATAGAACCTTAATCATTAATTTTATATTTGATTTTTTTTTTTTATTTGAGACTTCCTTTTAAAAAACGTTTGAAATTTTTATTAGATTCACCCTACTGATTTTTATTCAGCACAAGTATTGCTTGGTTATTGATCATCCTTATTATGTTTGCAACATAATATTTTTTTATCTTTCAGTTTTGTGTAAGATTTAATTCCCTGCTGCTCATATATACAAAGTGCAGGAAATTTTGCAATAATATTTTCTCTTTCAGAAGCAAAAGGGTTTCAGGATTGTAACTGTTTGATATTGATATGCTTCCAACATTTGTTCTTTCGTAAATTGAATCACGATTCTCATAATATCAACGAAGTTTTTACCGCAATAGCAGTAAACGTTTTGGAAAATTAATATGTTATTATGATGGAAATGATAATAATAATACTAAAAATAATAACATTTATTATTATTATTATTATTATTATTATTATTATTATTATTATTATTATTATTATTATTATTATTATTATTATTATTAGCTAATCTACAACCATAGTAGGAAAAGCAGAATGCTTTATGCCCAAGGGCTCCAACAAGAAAAAAGTAGCACAGTGAGAATGGGAATATGGAAATAAGTAAAGAACACGAGACGTAATGAAATATGACGAGTAATTTTCTCAAAGATAAATTAGGATTTTATAGCGTAGATCCATTCTCGCTTATTGAAGCATATTAATTGGTTTGGACATTTATCAATGAGTAAAGAACTGTTTAGCAGAATAAAATGATATAAAATATGAAATAAAAAAAAGGGCTAGAATATATTATAAGATATTGCTAATATTGGTATTAGAAAGTTAATTTGTTTCACCTTACCTTCAAAACTATGTTTGTGACATATGTTGTAGAATGATAAACACCTCTCGACGTGGATGTCATTTTCGGTTTCTATTCATCATTTAAAATGTAGATAAGTGTTGTTTAAAATTATTAATTCTAAGGATAAATCTGCCAATAGATATGAATTATGTGATAGTTTTCATATTTAAGTATTCAAAATCAAAATTTTAAGTAAATGAATAGACAGGAACATTCATAATGTGCCACCTAACACAGAATATGATCCTAATATGAAAGGAGTAGTTCTACCCTACATTGAAAAGCCACCAGTTCTTAAAAATAAATTATTTTTTTTTCCATTATTTTTTTTTTCTAACGTTGTCATGAAGAGAGGCTTTCTTACAGATTTGGCTTTCCTTCTTACCTAATTTTAACTTATACTTTTCACAGTAACATTCAGCAGTCATGCAAAGAACATATTAATCATTATTAAAGTTTCAGTAAGAATTCCTAATAGAAACTGTTTATTTGTGTATACTGAATATTAGCCAACTGAAATTAATACAAAAGGACCTCTGAAAGCAAAAGAAGATCTTTCTCTGTCTCTGTCTTTTTTTTTTGTCTCTGTCTTTCCCATTTTGTCTTTCTCCGTGTATCACTCTCTGTTTAGAAGAATCAAAACAGATATTCTTGCAGTGAAGAGAGCTTTCACCTAATAGTTTCTTTCAAATCACCGATTTCACCACAAGTCTTATTTTGACGTCTCTTCTTCAAAGTTTAGAGATTCCTGAATTATTTCCGAAGCCTCACGAAAATGTTTTCTTATCTTTCTGACATTTCTTATTCTCCTCGGTGTTCCTCTTTTGATGTTCTCCTCATTTTTTAAATATCTGCATTATTTTTTCGAAAAACCGGATAGAAAATAAAAACTAATTTCACTAAATTTCCACTCTTTTCCTATTTGAGTGGCCCTAATATTCATGACATAGCGCTTATATTAAAATGTGATTTTAATGTTTAACCCTTAACCATTACAGCCCTGATAAAAAAAACCCGTGAAAAAGTACCTCATAACACATGTCAACAAAACAGATAAAATGAAAGAAACTTATCGTGATTTTATTTTTTTTTTTTCAAACCTTTCATGGAGTTTTTTTTTTTTTTTTCTTTTTTTAATCCGGAGTGGTAGAAAGAGAGTAAGTAAAATGAAATGCCTGAAAAGAGCAATTAGAAGTGCTTTGGCATGAAGTATCTGGATGAAAGTTTAGGGTTGTTGTGGCCTATTGGAAACGTCCCGGTCTAGGGATCAGCCGACTGGAGTTCGAGTTCCGCTTAAGCGCGAAAGTTCCTTGTAGAGTCTGAAATCTCACCATTCTTGTGAGGTAAAGGTGAGGTTTGGAGGAACTTAAAGGTCTACCTGTTGAGTCATCCGCAACCATTGTCTGGCCCTCCCTGGTCCTAGCTTGGGTGGATTGAGGGCTTTGGTGTTAATTATATGCACATGTGGTCGTTTTCTAGGGTATTGTCCTGCTATCTAGGGCATTGTCACTCTCCCTTGC
>NC_090728.1:20289781-20292281 GCF_036898095.1 Palaemon carinicauda | reverse complement strand
TTAAGTGGAGTTGGAGGATATGGTAAGAATTAGAGCTTCAACAGTATGTATTAGCATGAGTATATAGAAGAGCAAGTTATAGATGTTAAGGTGAAAAAAATTGTTTCTTTAATGTTTACTTGATAATGTAGGTAAAGTGAAAATTGAGACAGATATCAGTTTAGATTTTAGGGAAGAATTAAACTTGTGTCGCAAATGAAATTGGAACATGTGACTTTGATATGAACCCATTGAGTAGACCATGAAAGAAGAAAATAGATGAAACCATGTTATAATTACAGTCACTCCATTACGCCATCATAACGGCAACGAGGATGTTATAGTATGGGGGTGAATGGAAGGGAAAATAAAATTTGTTTCTGGGTCATTATACAGATGTTTATCTTACGGAATAAGTTTATTATCTGAAGTCACGATACATGATAGAAAAGAGAATCATTTATATGTATACAGGACGAGGGATAGGCCTTTTAAGAAGAATGTGAGGGGAGATGGAAAGTTATAACAATAAAAGCAAGGTGAACAATAACTTGTGCGGAAATTATATCTTAGAATTATAAAAGATAGCCAGTGCTGAAAATACAAGCGTGAAAAGTGTTAGTGCAATGATGGCGAATGGTACGGTTGAGGCTTTTTAAGTCTGAAAAATGAAAAATTATCAGGAGTTCATGAATTAATATTGGGAGGATGGAATATAATGATGATAATATGATAAAGGACATATAAGGGATCTTAAGATGAATGGGGGAGCAGGGAATGGTTTTCAAGGTAAAGGGTTTGGGGATGATTGTAATCTTGTGCAAAGGGGAATTTGATAGAAGTAATTATAAGAATAAAAGGGTCATAGCAGATGAAAAGAAGGAAAATGGTACGTGCATAAATGTATAGTTCTGAAAGTTGCATTAGACATTTGAAATAAAAGGATAATCTGTATCAGGCATAAAAGGGGACAGAGGAGGCATGAGATAGAATGGAAATATGGGCCCCATGAAAGGTGTTGAGTATATATATTGTAGAAAACAGATTGATGGAAGTGAAGACTGAATTAGAGCATATAGATGAGGAATGGTTGATTTGACGTAAAAGTAGTTCAAAGGTCAGAGAATGTTGTCTCCATGGCTATTTGTTGGCTTTATTGACGGTGTGGAACTAGGGGGAAGACAACAAATGTAGGTACAAATTGAGGTGTGAAAATATTAGTTGAATAAATGATGTTTACAAGTAGCATATTTGTAATGGGGATAGTGAAGAGCAATTACTAAAACTTGGAAAGACTGAAAGTTTGAGTGATGGAGGAATATAATAGTGAATATGAGCATATATAAGATTGAGAGGATAGATTAAAAGCATGAAGATAAAGCTGGATGTTAATGGAGATGTTGAGAGCGGGGATCTAGTGATTTTCATAGGTATTTGCAAATAAACCTGACAGACGATTATAGGATGAGGGAAGAGGAAACCCACACAATAATTTAAGGTAGTGAGACAAGTTTATATGCAAACTATCAGAAAGATACTTTTCATATCTAATTAAATTAAAGATAGGATTGTATGAATAGAGATGAATGAATCCTCCTTTGTAAACGTGAAAATAGTATACTGAATAAGTCTTTAATTAAGAAAACTGAAGCTGTCGCAGGAAAATCCTAATATATTTCAAAGTACATATGAAGATTAAAAGGGGAAAGATTGGCTAAAGAGATGAAGATTTCCATGTAGATGGAAGGTTGGGCTTCTGTAGGTATGATACAGAGAGGATTCTATAGTTTAGAAGTAGTAACAAGCAGAGGAAATTCCTAACAAGAAAAGGATACGTAACATGGAAAGTACTAAAGAAAAAAAGAATTTGAAATGCAGGATATTGCAATAGGATGCAAAAACCAGGCTCACACCCTTGAATCTTATTAATAAATAGTCGCTATAACACGAGCCTTACCGTTTCATAGACATTTTCCTTAAACCCACATTCACTAGTACTAATAACGGAAAGTAACCTAAATCAGACTTGAATCTAACATAAATTTATATATATATATATATATATATATATATATATATATATATATATATATATATATATATATATGTATATATATATATATATATATATATATATATATATATATATATATATATATATATATATATATATATATATATATATATATATATAACTTACACTGTCGTCAGCAATGAATGGAAAGTTAAGAAAAAGAAAAAAAAAATTCTTCCACAGCTTCGTGGGTCTATTTTAAATGTGCAGTCAATTTCATCGAGCAACCAACTTGGCATTATATGCCTGGACCTAGTCATGGCCATCAGCATCAATATCTTTAAGAGCAGTACAAATTTGTAATTTCCTTATTCAGTAAAAATTGTCCACATCGACATCAGCATTCCCTACATAATTATCATTATTATTATTACTACCCAAGCTACAACTCTAGTTGGATAAGCAAGATTCTATAAGCCTAAAGGCTCCAACAGAGAAAAATAGTCT
>NC_090728.1:20262281-20264781 GCF_036898095.1 Palaemon carinicauda | reverse complement strand
ACAATATTACAAGTTATTCAAATGAAAAATCAAATATTACAAAACTGAAAGAAAATAACCTATGAAAAAATTCAATCATAAATTTACTTTATTACTGCTTGTAAACATATCTTACATCATTCAAGAAAGCAGGAAATACATCGTCTCCTTTTCTCAGAACTTTCCAACAATAATGATCTAAATGGGATTGTAAATGCTGATGAGGTACTCCTCTCTTCTTTTTCAGTATGTCAATCTTGGCATCCAGCCATGATCGCTCAATAGACTGAGTATGTGCTCCTGAATATGGGTCCACATAATTCTGTTCATGGTTCACGGTTTTGTGCTCATACCCGAGATTCCTTAAGCACATGTATGCTGGCCATTCATCAGAATGGATTACAGACCCAAATTGGCACTCACGTTGTATGATAGGGATCAACGTTTCCTTATCTCTTCTTTCAACGTAAAAGTACCTGCAATCAAGTCCATTTTTCAACCCAAAAACCCAAGGTCCATCGATGCGAGCGCCATGGTTCTTCTTATTGACAGAATCTTCAGAGTTCGGGGGATGGTCACCAGCCAGCAATCGACCAAAGTTATACTTACGATGACCAGCAAATCGACCCTCATCAATCTGTATGGGGTTTTCCTCAGTGCCAACCATTTTGCCTCTAGTTTGACATGAAACCATCTCACTACACACTTCCCGACACATATTAAACCAATCAGTGACTGTATTAGGTGATTTCCCAGTTAATTGTATGGTAGTGTTAATTGGGGTCTCCTAAACAAAATAATAAACCAATTCCAAAAATTCACATAAACTCAGTCTGCTGTTTATCTTTCCATTCAAATCATTAAAGTGAAAAAATGTGTTTCCTTTCTGAACCGAACGGGTGGTAGATAGGAAAATCGGCGGTAGATAGCATACTATAATAGCACCCATAATTATTCATAACTGATAAGCCCTTTGACTTCAAAAATAGATAGCTTGATAAGTAGAACTTTTACAAATAAGGATGTTTTCAACTATTCATTTATTAACTACTGTGTTAACCAAAATGAAAATGGGGTCATTAAAACTCACCGTCAAATTTCAAGCCAAAAACAATTTCCTTTTCATCGGATTTAATGTGTCTTGGAACAATACTCAAAGAGATTCTCTTTTTGCGATAAGAACATTTACTTAGGCCATGATTCGAACCCATCCTTCTGACTATCAAGATGCAAAAAGAACATCTTATGTGGTTATGTGTTTGAGTGTCTAGAGAGAGAGAGAGAGAGAGAGAGAGAGAGAGAGAGAGAGAGAGAGAGAGAGAGATTTTTATATTGCCTATAGTTGTATTATATTACGTCTTTCATGAAATGGATGTCTTTTTATTTGCAGTAACTTTTTATGCGAAATATCTAACTTACATGTAGACTCGGTAATATTGATTCTATGAATTATTTAACTACCAGAAAGGAAGGACAATAAAAATCCGAGTCAAAGGAACCTAGATTATACATTAATCTTCACAGAAGATAAAACTAGAAATATTCTAGTTATATGTTAGATATTTATTACGTTTTGTAGTTGTGTTAGATATTTATTACGTTTTGCATTGATTTTATGGTGTTACTTCTGTTTCAATTAACTTCAAAGTATAAAGAACGAAATGGGTAGTCAAAAGTATAATGGTGTAAAAAAGGATGAACAGAAATTAATGGAAAATGGTTCGAGAGAATAAACATTATCTTGAATTGTACTTGAATATCGAAACTACATTTTCCAGAATGGAGATTTTGATGGATTATTCTCACTATTTCAAAAATGGAACCTTACTGTTGTGTCAATTATGAACAGAGCTAAAAGATAGCCTATTTTTTCTTAGTCATTTATATGGTTAATTATTCCGTACAGTTTCAATTTCACATAGGGAAAATTGTGTTTCATTAAAACCGATATAAACTGACTATGTTATTCTGACGTTATTTTCTTTTTATGATGAAACTCAAATAACACTTTAAAATTTTGGTAAAAGAGCGTCGTTTCCGTCAGTTCTATTTGATTTTCCTGTTTTGATGAATAGTTTATCGAAAATAGATTTGGGCAAGTAAGAATGTGCAGAAACCATTTAAACAGCAAACTAAAGAGAACAGATTTTTAGACAGACAGATATATAGAGCAACTACTATGTAGACTAAATTGTATGAATAAATCTTTATGTAAAAAAGGTAAAGTTAAACCCAACGCAGAAGAACATCCGTCTTTAATATTGAGAATCTTTTCTTAACTTTGAAAGAAGCACGCCAGGGAAGGAAGAATCCATGAATCTCTTCCAAAATTTATGAATATGAAAGACTAACGTAAAGTAATAAAAAAAATCTAATAAAAAAGAACCACAGTTTTCCGACACCCAATTATACTACTTGTGCAATACAGTTTTATACCTATAGTAATAAGTATTCCACAGAAAAGTTGAATGCTAAAAAAAGAACATTTTTATTTTTCAATACTTTTGTGGTAATATATCCA
>NC_090728.1:20247281-20259781 GCF_036898095.1 Palaemon carinicauda | reverse complement strand
TAAATTATATATTAAATTAAGTAACTAATCTATCATCGAATAATATTTCCGTATAAATGAATAACCACAAAATGCTCTGACCAATCGTTTCTTCTCAGTTGATTTTTTTACATTTTTCCGCATCTCCATATTTCTCACCTTGCAAGTTTTTCTCATCCTCCAATTAATCCCACACCTTCAGCCTCTTTTTATTTGTATTCAACATCTAGATTTCACTTTTTGGATTAGGATTTGTTTCAGCAACTTAGATTTTGCTAAAAATTAAGGCTTATTCAGAATCGTGCTGATAAATTCTGGTCCTTTTTTTTTTACTTATTCATATTCTGCAATTCACCTCTTTTCTTATTTAGCCACAAATTTCTGTTTGACCCAAGAACCTTAAGAAGATCAATAAATGATGTTCTTAAACCATCCTTATTAACCAGTTGTGCAATCCGGAGGAAGGATAGTTTGAAATTGCAGAATGCACCGAGCAACATGTATCACCATTAGTAATATTAACATTTTACAGTTTGATAATAAGTTGCACTTTAAATTAGAGCATTAGTATGCATTTACACACACGCACACACACACACATATATATATATATATATATATATATATATATATATATATATATATATATATATATATAGACTATATTTCGCTAAATTATGGTATGTCTTTTGTTACGATCGAACTGCATGAGATGGGGATATATATATATATATATATATATATATATATATATATATATATATATATATATATATATATATATATATATATATATATATATATATATATATATATATATATATATATATATATATATATATATATATACACACAAACTTGAGAGATAATATATATGAAATTTAAGCTTTTTATTATTTATTTCATACAACTTATTCATATCAAATTTGCTAATTAGGACACTAGATCCTATATTATTGTACAGTGCACTAACAGTTTCTAACCTGATCTAATCAACAATTGCTAATGCATTATTCAGTATTGTGAAAATAGGAGGAAAAGGACCACACAGATGTTGCATCTCCTAGATTTCCAAAATTAAATCGTGAACAAGTTAAGACTTATTTCAGACACCATTATCCAACTGCCTTTGTATTTGCAACTTGGATCGCTCGCCCTTTCAATAAAAGGAAATTTTCGACGCGGCAGAAGTGACCAGATTCCAGCATAGTATTTCCATGGCTTGCCTGATTTCCTGGTAAATTTTACTAAATCGAAATAGCTTCGAACTGATTCTTCTCTGGCAAATCGTTTAATGTTCAAAGGATTAAAACGCAATATACTCGGGTATTGGTTTCTCGTCCTTAAAAGGAAATCCCACGAAAAAAGAGGATAATATAGTGAAGGGGTATTCATGAAAGCCTAACCATTAGTGACTGGGAAAGATTAGAGAAAAAAAAAGGTTGCAAATATTTTGAACACTTACACGAGGTGCCTCTTAAAAGGTGCAATACTTCTTGTTGGTCGGCTGATTCTCTTAGCTATTATCTGCAGTCAGATATATCAAAGCAATTAAGGGTGGTATATGAAAATAAAAGATAACAAAGAAGAATTGCACATTACAGCAAAATGAACCACTGATAATAATAATAATAATAATAATAATAATAATAATAATACTAATAATAATAATAATGATAATAATAATAATAATAATAATACTAATAATAATAATAATGATAATAATAATAATAATAATACTAATAATAATAATAATGATAATAATAATAATAATAATAATAATAATAATAATAATAATAATAATAATAATAATAATAATAATAAAAATAAACTAAATATCAAGAATTTTGCAAATAGGATAAGCAAGTAGATGTTTCAGTAATCATATTAATATACATAATTATGATTTACACAAACAACGAATTGCGCCCTGCTCCATTCTTTAGGACATTGGTTATCGATGGTTTTTCCTTTAAGATCATTGTTGTCATAAAGGTATTGAAAGATAAATCTATATATAGTTTATATCCTGTTATTAACTGTCTGATACTAAGCTTCAGACATCATTCTGTCCCAGAAATAAGTCTTTGATGTTGTCAGAAAATATTTTTGACAACTATTTTCTTTCTGAATGATATACTGTAATGTGATTTCGTGTGATTGCATTTTATATGTGTAACAATCAACAGAAAATAACTTGAGAGATGCGATCGCCCAACTGGACTTACATAAGGGCGTCTAGGTTATGCTTCAGAATAGTGCATAACGTTGTTCGGGTACGCACTTGCTATCTAACCCTCTCTTATAATAACATATTTTCTATGGTATGTGTCACTTTAGTATTTCCGCATTCGTTCCTTTGAATAGATAATGGATGAACCCCCAGTCTATACAAATGGCATTGGAAGTGTACTGTAAACCCAATTGAATACTGCGTAACTCACTTTGTTGCAAAGGATTAACTATCTTGCTTATGTACATCTCATACACATCATCTAGCTAACACTTAAACACTTTAAAATCCTTATCAACAATTCTAGGCGTATAATTTCTTTTCCTCAACCTATCGACTTCCCTGACCTTCACTTGGATCAAGAATTTCCAAACATCGTATCTAATATTCTAATAATCTAGTAATCTAATTCAACCTTTTTTTATCTCGAATGTGAACTATAATCTAGGAAGGAATTTAGATCATTGCCACATCTAAAATGTTTGAACCCACTTGAAAAGATTTCCATAATTTTTGTAAATTTTCAACAACAACCAATAAAGTTAAAAGCCAACTACATCGATACAAGAGACCTTTTGCCGATGACCGACTTCCTAATGCTCGACTTGAGATTTTTAGTGTAAAGTTTACTTAATTTACTATTTGATGTTGATCGTTAGCTAAATAAGGGGAGTTAATGAGAGAGAGTGGATTTTTGGGATAATAGGAAATAATCTCTTCAATAGCAAGCATTAACTTAAGCCCTTATATGAACTGTTTTTATTATTGATAGGCATTTGATGATATCAATATCTTCCAAATATAATTTTCAATAAACTCCAAATATTTGTTCTTACCAAGTTTCATTGCCCCTGCCGCATCAAACATGTATATATATATATATATATATATATATATATATATATATATATATATATATGTGTGTGTGTGTGTATGTATATATATATATATATATATATATATATATATATATATATATATATATATATATATATATATATATATATATATATATATATATATATATATATATATATATATATATATATATATATATATATATATATATATATATATATATATATATATATATACTCTATATATATATATATATATATATATATATATATATATATATATATATATATATATATATATATATATATATTATGCTTATTCTAAAGAGACTGTATAGAAAGATTGATAAAAAGCTAAGAGTTGAACAAGCAGTATTTAGAAAAGTTAGAGGTTGAATTGAGCAGATATCCATTTTGAGGCATGCTGTACAACAATGCGTAGAATATAGAAATCACCTTATGATGGCTTTTGTGGATTATGAAAAAGACGTTGATAGTGTGAATCGAAAAATTTCGTGAAAAGTACTGCCTTTTTATGGAGTTCCTCATAAGTATGTAAATTTGTAATAAGTCTGTTAATTAGCATAGCAAGTGTGAAATTAATGTTAATGGAGTCCTACCAAATGATTTTCCAGTGAACAGCTGATTAGTCCAAGGGAATGTGTTGTCACCTATGTTCTTTATCCTCCTCGTGAATTTTGTAATGTGTAGAACAGTCAGAGAAGGTGGAGTAGGGTTGGACTGGATTGGTGATAGGAATTTAGCAGACCTAGAGTATGTTGATGATGCTGTCCTTGTTAACTGAACACCACGGGATTTTCAATGCTTTACTTTTTTTTACCCGAATGCATGAAATACCACGCAAGGTTTAGCTGAAGAAAATTAGACAAAAGACAAAGGGGATGAGAACGGAGTTTGCAATGAAAGATGAAATATCATTGGAAGAAGAAAGGATTAATGAGGTAAAATCATTTAAGTATTTAGGAATTATGATCTCCAATACAGGGTCTTTAGAATTAGAGTTTAATGAAAAATTGAAAAAAAAAATAAAACTTGGAAATCAAATCGCCTGAAATTAAATTAAATATAAAAATCGCACCATATACCAGTTTATTGAGATCGATGTTATTCAACGGACATGAGTCATGGTATGACAATGAAACAATTTCCAAAAGATTTAATAGACTTGAGAACAAAGCCTTTAAAAGGATATTGGGTGTTAAATGGCAGGGCAGGATTATAAATGAAACTATAAGAGAGATTACTCGGGTGTCATATGTTGATGAGATCTTGATGAGGGGTAGATGGAGAGGGTTTGGGTATGCATTCCGTACTCCCTAAGAGAGATTAGTTCACCAAACGTTTAGTTGGGCTTCACATGGCACTAGAAAAGTCTGACGACCCAGGCCTACCTGGCTGAGGACTATGAAGTTCGAAGTAGGAGATGATGAATGGAGAAGTATTCAATTAAAAGTTTAAGATAGAGACGACTGGTGAAATCTAACCGAGACCCTTTGTGTCAATAGGCTTAGGGAGAGATGATATATATATCTATCTATCTATCTATATATATATATATATATATATATATATATATATATATATATATATATATATATATATATATATATATATATATATATATATATATATATATATATATATATATATATATATATATATATATATATATATATATATATATATATATATATATATATATATATATATATATATATATATATATATATATATATATATATATATATATATATATTTCAATTCTAAGTACAGAAAACCTGAATTTGACAGGTATATGTATAGAAGAATTGTCATTGACTTTTATCTTTCTTCGTGGCGGAATGGTATGGTCACTGGCATACAGATATCCTGGCGAGGGTTCAAATCCCCGCCGGTCCGATATCATAGTCTTTGGGAGGTTCCGCCTTGGGCTCTGATCCCAAGGTCGTTAAGAGAATCCAGACTTTAATGTATTAATATATATGGCTTATTTGAAATATGAAAGAAACACGTTTAAATGTGCAAAAATTTATCATATGTATAGATATATATATATATATATATATATATATATATATATATATATATATATATATATATATATATATATATATATATATATATATCTATATATATATATATATATATATATAATGTGTGTGTATATATACATACATGCACACACACACACACACACACACACATATATATATATATATATATATATATATATATATATATATATATATATATATATATGTGATAATTTTATCTAACTATCTTCATGCCTATAAGTAAATATACGCGCATATTGTATATAGATGCATATATATATATATATATATATATATATATATATATATATATATATATATATATATATTTATATGTGTGTGCAGGGATAGAAAATGTTACTGTATGTGAAAGCAATATATCAATGTTAACTAATAATCTTATATGGTAAATGTTTTTAGTGTGTAGTTGAAAATTATTAAAGAATATACTTGGTTATATAAAATTCACTAATTAAGCTTAGATATTCCTAGAGATAAAATTTGATATGAGGTATACATCATTAAAAATCTCCCTCCTCGGAACCCCAAGCTCTTATGTTTCATAATGCTTTTTTTTGTTTTGTTTGTTCGAAGAATTACTCTGAACGAATAAGTATTTTCCGCAAATGTAGCATAAACCCGAACATATCTATAATTTAATTTCCTGTAATGTTTTGGGGATAGTGAATGAAAATACTTGAAAATACTACGTAAAATAAGAAATTCGTGTCGTCTACACAGTGAAAGTGTGTAGAGTTAGTGTAAGTTCATTTCTAATAGCGGGTTAATTACCCAGGATTCTGACTCCCCTCCAAAGGGATTAGTGGAGTCCTGGAACTTGAGTTCTCTCCAAAGTCCCATTCTCATTAACCTTGGTCTCAAGTTGCTGCCGTTTCCAATCCCAAGCGTTCATAGTCGTTCAGTATCTGAGGCCTTGGGCCATTCTATCTTACCGTCGGGATGTTAAGGCTTACTTTCTTCGGGTTCGAGAAAACATACAGATTTTTTCTGTAGATTTCCAATAGAATTACGACTGAAGAAAGACCCAACAGAGAAAAAATTCCGGTCTTTTATTGCTAAAGCGCCCGAGGTACAGTTAATGCTATAATAAAAAAAGTATTTGGGGATTCTTATTTGGAATTATTTCAATATATATATATATATATATATATATATATATATATATATATATATATATATATATATATATATATGTGTGTGTGTGTGTGTGTGTGTGTGTGTGTGTGTGTGTGTGATCAAGTTATCCCTGATACTCATGATTTAAATAAAAAAAAAAAAAAACGGAAAAAAAAAATTCTTATATATCGAATTCTCTTTACCGTGGGGTCTCGGTGATCTCAGTGATCACAGAAGAACACGAGTGTTACAATCAAGTAGGCTTATTCATTGTAATTCTAATTAATCTCTTAGTTAAGTGCAAGTAGTTCAGGCAGAATTTTCTTTCACTCTTATTTCTTGGATAGCTATATGTCTAGAAGTATGTATACTAAATTAATTCCTGCTTTTTGAAAAGAAATAATCGAAGATATGAATGTTGTCTTTCTAGTTTTAGTACTTTGCTAATGAAAAATTTGTATTTGCTTAGTGCGGGGCCTATGTGCAACAGTTTGACCATTCGCCAAAGAAAATCTTATATAAATAATTTCTTCTTTATAATTAGCTTGTTTATATCGCTAATTGATTGTGGTAAATGACTGAAAGGAAATAATAGTTCCCCTATTATGGAATTCACAATGTAAAAAATTCACAACTCTGAAAAGCATATGGTCTTCTTTAGGCAAAATGTGACTAAAACAGTATATGATTGAAAATAGTAAAAAAATATGCGCATAAACATTTGAACATACGCACAGTATTTGTATATAGTTTGATTTCACTAATGTTTCGTTATTTTAATCAATAATAATATATTCATTCTTTACAACAACTGTAAACACTTATATATCATTGGGTTGTAACTTACATTAGAGACAGGGAGGTGATTTCACATACAATATAATTTTCTACGAATGAAGGTTGAAGTAAACATTGGTTTTTCAAAAGCAAAACAAAAATTTAACCAAGCAAACAAGAAAATGTCTAAATCACATATACAAAAACCATGATCTTAAATATCTATAGCCACAGTTTCTTTAACTCCCATAGTCACAGTTATACAGAAAGAGCACTTATATGTTCATTGCTCTCTCTCTCTCTCTCTCTCTCTCTCTCTCTCTCTCTCTCTCTCTCTCTCTCTCTCTCTCTCTCTCTCTCTCTCTCTCTCACACACACACACACACACACATATATATATATATATATATATATATATATATATATATATATATATATATATATATATATATATATATATATATATATATATATATATATATATATATATATATATATATATATATATATATATATATATATATATATATATATATATCTTTTACTTTAACTTTCCACTGTTTATATCGAAAGTGGTAATGTTCTGCAAGTAAGCTTTATGTGTATTCATAAATTTTACTAACAATGTCAATTATTACACTTACAATAAAGATGATGATAATTTGGAAACATATTATCATGTATGATATTAATTTCTCCTACATTATATAATTATTTGTTGAAATACGATCATTAATTCTTAATTTTTTCCACTTACCCTTTTTGTTTTCTTCATGTAAACAGAAGCCTGACAAATTCTAAAGTCAAACTAGAAAATGTTTATGCATAGCTTGCATTATATTCAGAATGAAAAGGCAGAGCAGGCACAATCACATGAAGGCTTGGAGGGAAGGAGATTGTTCATTGGTTTTCCTTGCGGGAAAACCAAGCAGAGTCAGTGTGCAAGTCATTAGAAGGTATCAAAGGGAATGGTTGGATGATGTTGAATCAGTAGTCACCGCAAGTTGATACACAATATGCGTAGTTTTTACGCTAGAAAGTAAACAGCGGCTTTAGAATATTGGCTATTTAGTCAAATAAGGCAAAGAGTAATCTTTAAAAAAATTTTAAGATTACAAAGGGTGATAGCTTCTTCTCCGAGAATATTTGCAGTAGGAAATCATCACCGTAATGGCTCGTAGTTTGTGGTTAAAAAAAAAAAAAAAAAAAATAAGGATGGATGAGCTAATGGAGCTAGTTGTTTATTTACGAAATTTCTGATTAATTTTATTCATTATAATGGCAGACGATTAAATTCAATAAGTGACCGCAAATATGAGAATAGAGACTTATTTCAGAGTCTCTAGTGTATCATATTGGAAGATATGAACTGCATGTTTATTCATATATCGGGATAAGTTTTTATAATAGAAAATCTACTGCCAATAATCTTCGTGCCCAGCATTTTAGTACTTTTTTTTCGACAATACTAAAAATATAGAATTACTAGAACCGGTAAAGAAACAATAATTAAAATCAAAGAAATAGACTGGTTTTTTTTTTTCATATTTGGTACACACCTCTGTTCCCCTATGGGATAATATCCATCCTATCTCTTTCTTTCATAATCCTTTCGACTTGACCATTTTTGTGAAGCGTCATACTGAGAAATATTGCCTCCGAATGATATAAGATCTCGGATAACAAGTGAAGACAGATGAAATGTCTTGGAAGTTTCATGACATGTTGGATGTAAGAGAAAGACGGTGAAGGGGACGTATATAAAATAGAAAAAAATAGATGATTTACCAAAGGAAATGGGAGGAATTAATATTAAATGCATAAAAGAGAGTGAAATAAATAATTACTAGTCCAACAACGCATGGAAAAAAAATGTGTTATGAAAATAAGTTTCTTGTAACAGTTAACTTTTAGAGTTAAACATGAACTTGTTTCGAGGAGTATTCTTTAATTCCTCGGGATTTTAAATGATAATTTGTTATACACTAACTAGGCAGGAAATAAAACATCAAAAGTAGCACATAGGAAACCCTTATTACTCCAATATAATGCCTACTACATACACAGATATAAACACACACCAACACACACCTATATAGATATACAGAATAATAAGCTTAAATCCCTTCTATCTCCCGGGCATATATAGGCATATATAGCATGCCGTCCTCTGCTGAATTCCTCGATACCATCAGTGACTCCTTGAGTATCGATGTCATCGTTCCATTGACAATGAGTCCTTGTTTGCCAATGTTCCTGTCGACGAAACCATCATTTGGGTTATAGACCGTACTTAAAGGGACCCTCTACGTCCCGTTTGATGCCGTCTGCACAAAGGCCATACGCAAGGTCCTTTAATGGAACTTGGCCATACGTATATCTAAATGGACGACGTCGCTAAGGGATCACCGCTGATTTCTTTTGGTGAACTGCTGTAAGGGAGCAGAATCGAAGGTTTAAAGGTCTAAAGGTCGCTCATAAATGGCAGAGTCAAGGAACAGTGGCAGAAGAAAAAGTTTTCTTACGTATACACTGACCTGACGTATCTGTGAAAGATATTGATGGCACCTTGTTATGGTCATTTCCCAGTGGTGTGAGAAACTCCGTCATACCTTTAATGAGTGGAGCTCCCTTAATTTTATGCTAGAGACAGCAACAATGGATGACCCAGTTCCCTAGATGTCCTAGTTGAAACTGCTGAAACGGGATTCCGTACATCGGTTTACATTAAGCCGACGAACCTTGGACTTTGTCTCATCGGTGACAGTGAATGCTCTTCCAGATATAAGGCCTACATCATCAAGGACTTTGTGCAGAGGGCTATCACTCATTGCAACTCTTTGAAGGGTATCCATGATGAATTGGACCGTGTAACAAAGGTCCTTGTGAACAACAGGTATCCTAACAGAATGGTCATTCAAGAAGAAAGAAAAAATATCGAAACCTCATATGGCTGGAACAGGGAAACACAGCCAGGGCAACAAAAGTATGCATCTGCTACAAAGAAATACTGTGCTGGAATTGAGAGAGAGAGAGAGAGAGAGAGAGAGAGAGAGAGAGAGAGAGGGGAGAGAGAGAGAGAGAGAGAGGGGGGGGGGTGGGGGATATCGTGTGGAAAAACATCTTTCCTGTACAAAAGAATACAGTATTTAACTTAGTAGTGTATAACCAATCCGCCAATACCAAAACTTTGGTAATAAGAAATAACCTAGCCACTTCCGTGCAGAACAGTCTGAAGAGGACGAATATGGTCTATTGTTACCGATGTGCCATCAGAGGATGCTCCAGCAGCTATATTGGAACAACTGTCAAGGGGATCTCTATATGCCTGCCCTATCACAAAAAGTAAGGTGCTATCAAAGGCAGTGCCAGCAAACTCAAATAGGTCTCTTTCGAGAGAACACATCTTGAACAATACAATAATTATCAGCAGTGCCTCAGACATTAGTGGACTTAGAATTCTAGAGGCATTACAAATCCAGCAGGATAACCTTGCCCTCAACACCAAGCAGGAAATGTTTCTCCTAACTACCTGACAAAGGAATGTCGACCTCATCACGACTATAAATAGCCATACTAATCATGATGTCACAGCCAATCAGCGAACAGATTCCTCTAATCAAGAATCTCTAACACTTTACTCACTAATGATCCGCTCGCCTGGCGCCGCACAGCTACTACCTTCACCCTCAAGGCATTCCCAGCAAATGAAAATTCGATGCCAGTAATAAGACCTCCCTGGATTCCTTTAAATAAAGCTATGAGACCCTCATCTATTAATGTCTTCCTCACTTCTGAAAGAACAGGTATGGTGGAAGACACATAGTTCATTCATCAACTAATGATCCAGGAGTTCAATAGATGTTGAAATAGAACAAAATTTGCACCCTATTAGTATTATTATTATTATTATTATTATTATTATTATTATTATTATTATTATCATTTGCTAAGCTACAACCCTAGTTGGAAAAGCAGAATGCTATAAGCCCAGGGGCCCCAAAAGGGAAAATAGCCCAGTGAGGAAAGGAGGCAAGGACAAATAAAGTATTTTAAGGACAGTCACAACATTCAGATAAATAATTCCTATATAAACTATAAATACTTAAAAAAAATTAAGAGGAAGAGAAATTAGATAGAACAGTGTGCCCGAGTGTACCCTCAAGCAAGAGAACTCTAGCCCAAGACAGTGGAAGACCATGGTTCAGAGGCTATAGCACTACCCAAGACTAGAGAACATTTGTTTGATTTTGGAGTGTCCTTCTCCTAGAAGAGCTGCTTACCATAGCTAAAGAGTCTCTTCTACCCATACCAAGAGGAAAATATCTACTGAGCAATTGCAGTGCAGTAGTTAATCCCTTGGGCGAAGAAGAATTGTGCGGTAATCTCAGTGTTGTCATGTGTATGAGGAAAGAGGAGAATCTTTAAGAATAGGCCAGAGTATTCGGTGTATGCGTAAGCAAAGGGAAAGAACCGCAACAAGAGAGAAGGATCCAGGGTACTAATGTCTGGCCAGTCAAAGAACCCCATAACTCTCTAGCGGTAGTATCTCAACGGACGGCTGGTGCCCTGGCCAACCTACTACATATGGTACAACTCTGAAAGGGTAGTGATTGCTCCCGAGACTTCTCTGTCATTACTGAGAGCTTGTAGGAAACTGCCATCATAGAAAAAACTTACAGGGCCAATGTTATAATGTTAAGACAATGTTATAATGGCTTCAGGTCTGATCATAACACAAACAGGTGTCGCAGGGTAGTGGGAACGTTTGTCTCCATAGAAGTAGCTTCATGTGTATTAATTGCCAGGGAGCCACATTATCTCAACTTCATTATGGTGTCCGATCATTTTAAGAATATGGTGGTGGAACTCGAGAAGGCTACTCAGGCCTTAATATCCCCTCACACAAATCAACACAAGTCACTCCCCCAGACACACAAACACATTTATATATATATATATATATATATATATATATATATATATATATATATATATATATATATATATATATATATATATATATATATATATATATATATATATATATATTAACAATGCTATTTGAAAATGTTTAAAAAGTCTACGGTGCCATTTTGAGGGGGTCCATAATTATGGGGCCCGTAGACCTATAAGGTGGATCTTCATAAAAATGCAGAATAGCAGCGTTAGCTTTTTAGATAAAAATTACATAAGATTCGATCATTGAATCTTTTTAGATCCCTTATACATTTATTTTATAGGGAACGCACGCACACGCACTAACATTGCCTTTTTCCATTTATAGATATATATATATATATATATATATATATATATATATATATATATATATATATATATATATATATATATATATATATATATATATATATATATATATATATATATATATATATATATATATATATATATGCAGAAGAACCACAGGGAAAATGAAAT
>NC_090728.1:20234781-20239781 GCF_036898095.1 Palaemon carinicauda | reverse complement strand
TATATATATATATATATATATATATATATATATATCTAAAGGAAACCATGGATATATAGACTCTTAACTACGGTATAAAATGAAAAATAGGGATAAATCCAGACCGGTTTCTTATCCTTAGATCAGGGCATTTTCTAGTTTAGTGATAGATAATGGCAGTTTTATTAAAAGTTACTAGGGGGGTGGGGATAAATATAAAAATGCACACACTTTGTTTTCGGCAAAATATATAAACACTTGTGAGCAACTTCAACTTCATTTGCCACTAAATGTGACCCCTCTTCATATATCTTTCAAGATTTCGTGCAGTCTACTCCTCTGAGACATTTTACAATGTTGTATTTATATGAAATCATACATAAAATGTATACAGATTTTTTTTTATAGAATTGTATTCAACTATATTCATTACGAACTTGACATGGCAGTAACTTCCTAAAGATATGAAGATATTTTTTTTGCCAAAACAACTGAAAAAGGCATTATATTTTTCTTCAGATTCCATCAGTGGCAGCTCATGATGAGTACTGTGGAACTGCAGCAATTGATAATATTGATTATATTCAACGTAATGATTTTTTTTTCTTTAATTCTTCCTTTATACTTTGTAATATATAATCATTATGCTTAATATTAGTAGTCATCCTTCAGTTTATGCAAAAAAGAAAAACAAAAAAATCTATAATGAAACTGTGCACTTCACAGTTCCAGCTGCGGAGTGGTTTGCATGTCGGTGGCGGGTTGTTATTTTTTTTCAACTCCACGGGTATTAAAGTTAAAAAAGTTAAAGTTGCGGGTTTTAGGTCTCCACTTGGACGATTTACATCGTTCTCCTCGGGTGACCATTAGCCAGTAGGGACTATCTCTAGTCCCCTCTAAAAGGTACCTGACACTTGCACGCATTCGTGGCACGCACTGGCACGCATTGATGCGCGAACTCGCGTGAACGAGTCGTGAAAATGTCGTGAACAGTGCTGGAACTCGCGTGCCAGTGCGTGCCATGCGTGCCCAGAACTTTGAAATGTTTAAAGTCTGTGGCACGCATTGGCACGCACAAAATAGTCGTGAAATAGTCGTGAACGATGCGCGAACTGGAGTGAACTGGAGTGAACAGTGCGGGAACTGGCGTGAACTGGAGTGAACAATGCGGGAACTGGCGTGAACTTTATAATGAAGAGAAACAAAAAGGAAACGAAAAAATTAATGGAAAGGAAAGAAAAATAAACCCAATAAACTTTTATATTTGCTGTTTTAATGTGAAAAAAAATATATTATTTCAAACTATTTCTATAACTTTATAATGAAGAGAAACAAAAAGGAAACGAAAAAATTAATGAAAAGGAAAGAAAAATAAACCTAATAAATTTTTATATTTGCTGTTTTAATGTGAAAAAAAAATGATATCTTATTTCAAACTATTTCTATAACTTTATAATAAAGAGAAACAAAAAGGAAACGAAAAAAATAATGAAAAGGAAAGAAAAATAAACCTAATAAATTTTTATATTCGCTGTTTTAATGTGAAAGAAAAAATGATATCTTATTTCAAACTATTTCTATAACTTTATAATGAAGAGAAACAAAAAGGAAACGAAAAAAAAATAATGAAAAGGAAAGAAAAATAAACCTAAAAAATTTTTATATTCGCTGTTTTAATGTGAAAGAAAAAATGATATTTTATTTCAAGCTATTTCTATAACTTTATAATGAAGAGAAACAAAAAGGAAACGAAAAAATTAATGAAAAGGAAAGAAAAATAAACCTAATAAATTTTTATATTTGATGTTTTAATGTAAAAAAAAATATCTTATTTCAAACTATTTCCATAACTTTATAATGAAGAGACAAAAAGGAAACGAGAGAATTAATGAAAAGGAAAGAAAAATATAAACCTAATAATTGTTTATATTTGCTGTTTGAATGTAAAAATAAAATGATGTCTTATTTCATGCACATATTTATTTTCCTCTATTACCAATCAAGAGCCAGAACTTTTGTTTTAAATAAAAATGAACTGAAAAATATACCCAAGGAATTTTTAAGTTTGCTGTTTGAATGTAAAAATAAAATGATGTTTTATTTCATCAAAATACTTATTCTTCTTTATTACCTTAAAATGAAGAGCAAAACAAATTTTTTCTGTTTGCTGTTTTAATGTAAAAATGAAATGATTTCTTATTTCAACACACTTTTTTCTCTATTACCTTAAAATCAACAGCCTAAAAACTTTTCATGTTTGCTGCTTTTAATGTTAAAATAAAATTCTTTCTTAATACTTGTACATATTTTATGTCTGCTATTTATATGTAAATCAAATGCTTTCTTATTGAAACAAAAATAAAGGGCAACAAAAAATACAAACGAAAAAGATACGTTTCTTCTCCTCAATGCAATGGTGTCTCTGACAGAAAGCATTGTTGTCTCTTCCGAAGCACATCCAAGAATGTCCTAGGGTTGGAGAAGCCCCGTTTTTATATGGAGTGGCCAATTCGTGAACTGGCGTGAACTGGCGTGAACGATGCGTGAACGATGCAGAATGATACGCGAACTAGCGTGAACGTGTCGTGAACTTCTCGTGAACTAGGTGTGCCAATTCGTGCCATGGCGTGAACGTCGCGTGAACGTCGCGTGAACGTCGCGTGAACGATACGCGAACTGGAGTGAACTGGTCGTAAACAGTGCGGGAAAAACCCCAGTGCGTGCCACAAAGTGGCACGCACTGGCATGCATCAATGCGTGCCAGTGCGAGGCAAAAATATGCGCAAGTGTCAGGTAGGCTTAACTTAGCTCCCAGGCACCACCCTGGGAGTAACCCCCGGTAGAAAGTCTCACGGTATTCGCGTCCCTGGCGGGGACCGAACTCGGGACCTCTGCAATAGAAATCCACGACGCTACCAACCTTGCTATCATAGAAAACTGTAATATAATCTTGAATAAGATAAAATGTAGAATTAGATCATTATTCAACTTCCAGCTCTTCTATTTGATTGACTGGTTGATTGATGCCTATGATTCATGACTACATCAGAGGAAAAACGGATCTTTTCAACACTGAAAACAATAAACAATTTCTAAGAAGCACTAGGAATTCGGAAAGACTAAATACACTTGCAGCGATTTCAATGGAAAAAAAACATTCCTCCATGGCCTGTCTTCCAGTTATCAAGTAGACAATAATAAATCTTTCGTTCATATGAAAACAAGAAAATTAATCTAACTAGTGTGTGTAAATAGTCCAGTGCAAGACACAGGCCTTAGACACGTTCTTCCACTCGCGTCTTTTTATGGTCTTTTTATGGTCATCAATGCAAACTCTATGGACCGTTTATTTTGTTATTCTTGATAACATAATAGTCCCTTTTATATATTTGGGATAAATATATATTTGTATATATATATATATATATATATATATATATATATATATATATATATATATATATATATATATATATATATATATATATATATATATATATATATATATATATATATATGTGTGTGTGTGTATATATATATATATATATATATATATATATATGTGTGTGTGTGTGTGTATATATATATATATATATATATATATATATATATATATATATATATATATATATATATATATATATATATATGTGTGTGTGTGTGTGTATATATATATATATATATATATATATATATATATATATATATATATATATATATATATATATATATATATATATATATATATATATATATATATATATATATATATATATATATATATATATATATATATATATATATGTATATGTACATATATGTTTATATATATATATAGATGCATATATAGGTACTTTTCAACGCTGGGATACCTTAACATGGTTATAAGGTTTGTGTATCTCCATGATTAGTAAATATGCACTAGTCAGGGTCACCAATACTTGGTTGGTTTTGCTTTGAACAATCAGAATAAAGTCCCCCACTATCACTAAGTTGCAATGCTTAAGGCCTTTATCTTACAGTGGACTAAAAAAGGCTGAATTTGTTTTTGTTATCATTGTGGTTGTTGTTGTTATTGTATATTTCTTTACACACACGCACACATATATATGTATATACACACACACACACACACACACACACACACATATATATATATATATATATATATATATATATATATATATATATATATATATATATATATATATATATATATATATATATATATATATATATATATATATATATATATATATATCTTATATATTAATATTGATAAATTTTGCACATTTTTACGTGTTTTTCATATTCAAATAAGCCATATATATTTTTGATACATTAATGTCTGGATTCTCTTAACGACCTCGGGATCAGAGCCCCCAGGCGAAATCACACAAAGACAAGAGCTTGTGTCCGGACCGGGAATCGAACCCTGGTCGACAAGCTTGTACAGACAGTGACTAAACCACTTGGCCACGAAGAAAGATAAAAGTTGATGACAATTCTTCTGTACTTATACTTGTCGAATTCAGGTGTTTTGTACTTAGAATTGAAATCAACCCATCTTCACCATCGTAGCTAATTGGTAGTTTGTTACTTGGCATTCAATTAATGATAAATTTTGCACATTTTTACGTGTTTTTCATATTCAAATAAGCCATATATATTTTTGATACATTAATGTCTGGATTCTCTTAACGACCTCGGGATCAGAGCCCCCAGGCGAAATCACACAAAGACAAGAGCTTGTGTCCGGACCGGGAATCGAACCCTGGTCGACAAGCTTGTACAGACAGTGACTAAACCACTTGGCCACGAAGAAAGATAAAAGTTGATGATAATTCTTCTGTACTTATACCTCTCGAATTCAGGTGTTTTGTACTTAGAATTGAAATTAACCCATCTTCACCATCGTAGCTAATTGGTAGTTTGTTACTTGGCATTCAATTAATGATAAATTTTGCAAATTTTTACGTGTTTTTCATACTCAAATAAGCCATATATATTTTTGATACATT
>NC_090728.1:20219781-20229781 GCF_036898095.1 Palaemon carinicauda | reverse complement strand
GTTGCATACATTTACATGATGTTCTGATGCATATTATTATGGAAATTATCTAATAAGGAAATACATCGGTAACATTCTCAATAGGTTTACGTACTGCGCCACCCTGTCGCATTAGAAAATGGGGCCTATCCTAATCCATGCCCTACTCCTCTGTAGCATTACGTACATACATAAGTGCGTGATATTTTATGTAGGATAGTTATAATGGTTTCGAAAATTAGACTGCATAATTTTCTTTGGTTTTGGGTTATTTTATAGAATGGGATGATTGACAATGTTCGCCATAATCTGGCGTCACGGCTAATATCAAGAATCCGGATCCGAATCCGGATCTGGGTCATCTCTAAACTTGAATTAATGTGGTCAACCACTACCAAAGATATATCTGTGGTATGAAAAAAAAAGAACAAAAAAATCCGTCGCGTAGTTTTGACGTAATCCTGTCCACAGACAGACAGACACATAAATAGATAAGTAAACTGACTCCATTTTATAACCTCCTTTGGTGTAAATAATAATCTACGTTAATCATAAATGCATCAACAAAACTATTAATAGCAATATCATTTACCGTGTTATATTACAGTTTGACGGGGAACCTGATTATGATGGGATCACGTTTCAGTTATCTTGAATATTACCCAAAGTTATCCTCATCTTAATGAAAAGTCAAAGAGAGAAAACAATATAACATATATTTCCTACATTAAATCTAGTGCTGAAATCGATGCAGAAATGAAAAATATCTTCATATGTATAAATATCACGTGCATTACCTACTCAGAGGAAGAAAATGTACATTTGTTGTCGATTCAAGAGAAAGAAAGAATGTTAGTGTAGCGTCTATAAGAGCGCAATGAGAGAGAGAGAGAGAGAGAGAGAGAGAGAGAGAGAGAGAGAGGTATGTGTGATTTTTGTACTCTGGAGTATAACAGCTTAAAAAGGCTGCAGTTTTTAAAGTAGTTTATTTATAAATCATGCCCAGCCAATGATTACACAAAACTATCTTTTTCCGCTATCACATAAAATTATCCTATTCCGATAAAAGCAAAAGATGTAATGAGCTTTCCTCAACAATCGTATAGCTGGTCTATTCTAATCAAAATTAGCAACAAGATTTAACTCTGTCATTGCTCAGATTAGGCCTATGTAAATTTTATCTTGCATTCCATAGGCATTATAAAGTAATGACAATTTGTTTATTAGGTACTTTTAATGTTGGAAGAGCTCCATCAACAGACTGTCTCATACTTAATGGGATAGAAGGCGTCTCAATTCATATTTCAGCCTTCTTTTGAAAGCGCTCGTCTCAAAATGTACACTACACACTCCAGTTTACTAGGTATTTATTGGGTCTTCTCTCTCGCACAGGTAAACCCATTTCTTCTCATTTTGTTTCCTTTATTCTTTACGTAAAAACAACCAAACAGAATAATTATGGAGCATTGCGCCGAGTAAAGTTTTCTAATGATGTTTCATTCTGTGACACATTCACCAAGTAATTGGCTTCCGTGTAATTGTCTCCAATAGGATGTTTTGTCGAGTCTAACAGACAACGTATTCTTTGGATATTGGTTACGACATGCAAGGCTTTAAAACACCGATGTGTGACGCCGGCATTATAATGTACGTTGATTTTTCCAACAGAAGGAAATGAAAGCTATTAAGCATTGATTGCATTAAGCAATTCAACTGACTTGATGTAACAAAAATCATTAAAGGGACAATTTGCTTATTAAGTAAGGAAGGAGACTAACCAAGAAGCGTGAATAGTGTTCGTGTTTTTGTCGATAAACTAGGTAAAGACCTAAAGCTGTTAGAGATATTGGTGATTTTAACAAGGAAGTATTGCGGGGAACGATACTACATTATTATTCAAGAAAGGAAATGCCAATTATTGATAATATTCTTGAATATGTTAAAGAAAATATTGGATTCCTTGGCTGCCGATAAATATTTCTAACAACATTACACGATATTGGACTCGAATATGGAAAGAATAATGGGAGAAGTTTATTAATGGAAAGGATTTGCATATTGTGGCGCAAGGAGGAAATTTTTACTGCAAATGAAAAGAATTAGAGATGGAGGGAAAGAGTTAACAATATTCATATACCAAACGTGGTTTCATCAAAATCTTACTGGATAGATAGAACAACTTAAAGCTCAACAGGGGCTGAAACACAAACCCGGAAGGCCAGCACATCGATATTATTACATTGTGGCTGTCTTCATACCGTTAATCATAATACAACAATTATATTTACTGCAAAGAAAGAAAAATAACGAGCATTATCATCCAGAAATGAGCCTTGAAGTTTTTGAACAAATAGATCCTTAATCATAACGGAGAAGGCATCACATAAAGCTCCCCAGTTACAAATACAAAACAAATTACAAAAACCTAGCTCATCATCTAGGGTAGAAACTGCCAGACCATTTCGGCAAATCAGAAATAATGTAGTTAGTGAAGACGATTGCGATAAATCAAGGGTCAATCAACGTTACTGATAAAATATTACATAAAACTGGCACCAAATTATGAGTTTGCCTCCTTACGATTGTCATTACAATGCCATTGAGTTGACCTGGGCAGAGACCTGTAGATGCGTAGCAACAAAAAATAAACGGGGAATTGAATGGGAATTGTAAAATATGTCGAAGGTATTTAACACAACGGTACTGCTAATGATATTACTATTAATAGTTTTGTTGATGAACTTATGATTAACATGGATTATTATTACTTCCGTTAAAAAGGTTATAAATCGAGTCGGTTTACTTAGTTATTTGTGTGTCTGTCTGTCTGTGGATAGGAGAACGTCAAAACTACGCGACGGAGCTTGACAAAATTTTCACCATAGGTAGATCTTAGGCCATGGGCGACCATATTAAAGCCTGTAGGTTATCCAGACACGGATTCTTGATCCGGATTTGTATTTTTCACTATTTTAAAGATGACGTCAAAACAATTTGGCAGATTTTGACGAAAATTTCACTAAAGATAGATCTTAGGCTATGCCAAACTCCATTAAATTTTGGAAATGATCCTTTTTTGGATCCGGATTTTGAATCTTGATTTGATTTTTTTTCGCAAATTTAGAAGATTACGTAAAAACAAATTGACGGATATTAAAGAAATTTTTACCACACAAAGATCATAATTCATATATGACTCCAAGAAATTTTGGCGATGATCCATACCAAGATAATGATTCAGGATCAGACTGGATTCTGGATAAGTGGCAAATCGAATGTCTTTCTTTTGTGTCAACGCCACCATTTGCCGGATGCCAGATATCTCTAATGGCTCTTGTTTTGATAATGATTTTTTCAGCTGGAAAAAAAAATTACTAGTGTGGACAAGATTTTAACCTAGTCTATTCTCTACCATATATTCTTTTCCATGGTTGTGATTTCTTGAAGGGAGAATACATGACAATTTGTAGCAAACAGACACATTTGGCTTTTTTAAGGTAAAAGGTAAATTACTACATGGGAAACGTAGATGTTATCCATTCATGTACCTGATCCGAAGGCTCAACAGCAAATACCTCGACATACCAGGTTTATTCACAATGCCACTTGCCTCGTGTAGTTGACACTCTTGTCCTTTCCTTGTAGCATTTAAAAGTTTAAGGTCCACCCATAAATATTTGAGGCAAGGGGCAGGGACATTGTCCTTTCAGGCGAGACAATGACCTAGAGACTGACCATATATGCATATGATTAGCATCCAAGCCCCTTCTCCACCCAAGCTAGGACCCAGGAGGGCCAGGCAATGGATGCTAATGACTCAGCAGATAGACCTATAGGCTTCCTCTGAGCAACCCCCCCCCCTCCTTCATAGCTCAAGACGATAGTGATATTGCAGCGACCAAAGGAATTAACGAGTTTGAGTGGGAATCGAAAACCTGTATTGCGATCACCACTCAGGAACGTTACCACATAAGCCACCACGACCCTTAAAAGCCTTCGATCTATCCAGGAGACACTTTCTTGGCTTGGTGACCCATTTATTTCCGGAAATTATAATTCATGTATCTTTACAATTATCTGGTATCTCTTTTTTTCATCAATACTAAATCACTCCAAAAATATTTGACTTACCTTTTTACGCTTGGTAACTTATTATTAATTTTCGTAAATTTCTAAGCCATCCAAATTTTCTCTCTTTTAATATTCAAGGGAACGAATCCATCTAAAGAAATCAGGTCCTTCCTTATAATTTACATTCACCAGTAAGATTCGCCTTAAAAAGTAACAGAGTAGCAATCTCTCCTGAAATAACCCCCGATTCTCTTCTTATCTTACAAATGTTTCGTAGAGAACTTACTGACTACGCCTTTGAGAGTATTCTTGAACGTATCTTTTTTTAGGTACCAAATGATATACTACAATCTGTCTATACAAAACTTTACCTATAATCTTTGTAGATATGTACCGCATTTAATACTTTCTATTTACTTAAATAGGTTCACCCCTTATGATAAAAAATTTAAACTTCCTTTGCTTATGATAGCTTCTAGATTTTCCCAACAGTCATTATCAATCGAGAATATCATCTCATATATGGCCCACTCCTCTGATAATCGCCTTTTCTATATCACAAAGTAGGTCACTAGAAGTTATAATATGTCCTTATCTTGCTACGGCTTTTACACCAAAGTGGTCATTCGTATGTTTTAGCACACTCAACCAAGCATCAATTTAATAATTTCAGCTAAATTCCTTAATTCCCCATTAAACTGTGTTTTAACTGTTATTTTTTTCCAAAGATTAATGATTTCAGATATAATCTCTTAACCTTCAGAATGATGCAAGTTTTCATTGTCGTTCTTCATCTTTCAATCTTAAGTTTTGGCTTAATAAAGGTTTTGGGTTCTGATGATTCAAACTTACGCACGTACAATATAGTCAATTAAATCACAAAAGAAAGCAAATTTTCTCGTTGGAAAGAAAAATGAGATATAATACTATTCAGCTCCCAGCCGCCAAGATCAGTAGATTTCATAAAAAACCTATTCTCTACTTTCCACGAGAAAGTTTTGAATTTATACAATTATTGTTTTTTTTATGACAGGAGGAAATAATTCTCTCTCTCTCTCTCTCTCTCTCTCTCTCTCTCTCTCTCTCTCTCTCTCTCTCTCTCTCTCTCTCTCTCTCTCTCATATGTTAGTTAATAATTATGCTGTATTGCTTTCAATAATTGTAAACGAATATGATATTAAAATCTATCGCTTTACCTTGGTTTCGTTAAAACACAGGAAACTTGGACGCAGAAAGAAATAATACAATTAAGGGTCTGTTATTAGATTGGAAAAATAACAATGGTATAAAGCGAGTCTTAGGCAGAATAACCCTTAAGTTCTGGGAAATCTCCCAAAGAACTTTTTACACATATCTGATTGGGAATTTCTACAAGCGGTGAAATAAACCCCACCAAGTGTGAAACCATGGGTGAAGAAAGCCTAGCTGAGATCAAGAGATTTTTAGATAGATAATCAAAGGATCCATCCCAAACACGATAATTTTCAAAGCTTTGTAATCAGAAAGAGACCTTTTTATTTAGTTTCAGTATGAATCCCAAGCCAGGGTCATGAAAGGAAGTCCCTTCTGAAATATCATCGCCCATATCAACATCCAATACACTCATGACTAATGTGTGGTGGTCTACTATGAATAAGCCACGTAAGAAATCGGTATATTCATTTTCGTTGGATGCCCAAATGATTACTAGTCAGGATCGTCAAATGTTATCCTCCTGATACCTATGATAGTGGATCAAATAACTAAAAAATGGTTTCCTTTCCAGAAGCAAGCACCAATATTGGCAACCATATTCCTCGCGGACTGCTTTATGGTGGAACCCTTTAGTCAGCCAAGAATTCTAAACACACGCCATCGAGTATACAGAAATATTATATTTCACAATAAAACCCCAAAAACTTTCTCTATTGGAGTGGACTTGTCATCAAATCACGCTTTTTTCACTATGTCAAATCCAAATTTAGAACTAATTACTTTCTCACTAGCTTCCTTGTCCAATGGCATCATTCCCGAAATCATATATATATATATATATATATATATATATATATATATATATATATATATATATATATATATATATATATATATATATATATATATATATATATATATATATATATATATATATATATATATATATATATATATATATATATATATATATATATATATATATATATATATATATATATATACATATATATATATTATATATATATATATATATATATATATATATATATATATATATATATATATATATATATATATATATATATATATATATATATATATATATATATATATATATATATATATATGTATATATATGAGAAATGGGCCATTACTTACTTGCCACAAGTACTGTAGTCTTCATTCCTAGATTAGTATACTACAATACTTTTAAACCTAGCATCTCCAGCTGCAGAGCACTGTGCAAGTCAGACCGAAGCAGTAACATTTACATTGACCGTAGCATTCCGACTGCCATTCCCACTTGGTCAGGTGCAGGCAACTCTCTGCAATGGTTGCTAGATGGAGCCTCAGCACACTGACGTATGGCGGAATTGAAAGAGGCTTGATTAAGAGGAGATTTCTGGGAAAATTATTTCAATTTAGCCACAACAAAGGAACTTATGGGCTTCCAAGGGATCACAAAAGGGTGGCGATTGAATATTTACATTCAACGGTTTTGGTCAATAAGGTTGACAATTGCATGAAAAGGTACAATATAATAGCGGTAATGTAAATAGTGTTTAAATAAGTTTGCTACATTCAACAGCTCTTGTCTCTTAATTTTGTTGGAGTCTTATGCAGGCATTGAGCGGAGAGGGCATTCTTTTATGGGCACTGCTTGCTGCACGTGCATTGCAGGGGTCCGGGAGTGCTATACCACTTTGGAGAGGACAGGGTTTCTTCTTGGTGAAGAAGGCTGGCCAGACATTGGTGTAGCAGTCTGAAATTTCTTGAAGAGTTTTCACTTTCTGTTCTCCAAACTTTAGGCCTCCAATCTCTCCACCTTTTTCTTAGTTTGAGTGCTAGAAAGAAAAAAACTAGTTTCATGAAAAAAGTTGGTTGCTGTCGCTGCAATGGGATTGTGTGACATGTTGTCCATGGCTGATATAGTAAAAAGCATTAATCGAAAAATTGATGGACAAACCACTCCATCCTGCATGTACCTGCTGACGGTTGTATAACCAAGGTTTGCAGATGTCTCTGGCACCCTGTCATATCAAATGCTAATTGCCATGCTTATTAACCGTTTCCAGCAACGCTCTTTTTCCGGTTTTGTGTAGACTGACAGCCGAATTTAAAGAAGGAATAGGGTGTCTATGTGTTTGGAGTTTCTGTTAGTTGCTGCTCTTCCTTATGCATTGCATAGAAGCTGCAGTAAAGTAGCTGAGCAAATGCTAGATGTCTTTAATCCTACAAATCTCAGTTGAGATTTGATATCTGCTTCGTGTTCAAGCATGGCTACAAACTGAAGATAAGTGGGTGATGTAGCCTGCTTAATGCATCCATCAAAGGATTTGTGACGGGCCGAAAGAAGGTTGTGGCTCAAAGGCAGGAAGCAATCAACTGAGTAACTTTATTAAAGAATACTCTCCTTTATATACAAAACCTCAAGGCAACAGGAATTTTCATGTTTGAGAAACAGACAATGTTACAGAGGAAAAACGCAGACATGTTTATTCTGGTTCTTTTTAGTGCGAGGGAAGAGCGCAGATACAAGAATAATATATACAAAATAATTTATGTACGATCGTGTGACCCACGGTTGGTACAGATTCATCAAATATAGAGTTGTGGTCTAGCATATGGGTTTGTAAGAGTTTAACTCATTTGACAAGGATGAAATATCAAGTATAATAGTTAGATGCTTTCTGGAAAGCCAGTAGAACATTGCTTACCTACTTTGTGAGCTTCCACCTCAGGTATTTCTGACAGCAGTTTTTCCTCGAAGGTTAGTGGAGCTAATAACAGGTGTATCAACACCTAGCTTTTCCGGGTGCTTGGCATATAGGAGAACTATGTCTACAAGTCGGATGACTGCAGGACCCTCACCAGGTTTGTTGGTCTCCCCTATATATGTTACTAGCTCTAAGAATGCATGTGTGTAGGTATTCTCTTTGGGTTCATGTCCCGTTTCCAGTCTGAAATTTAGATGGTCCTGGATCTGTAGTTGCCATCTTGGAAGGTATCACATTTTGACAACTTTCTTTATTCAGTGAATCTAGGCCGAGGGCTTATCCTTTTTATCACCTCAATCAAAATCATGCACATTAGGTCATGGTGTACGAATAATTTCTACATCTAGCTAAATCGTTCTTAAAGTATCATTTAAGTTCTGTGTAATCTGCACTCCATACAGGTAACTACAAGATATCTAACTAAAAATCTATATAAACATCCATATGATTTACATTAGCTCCCCTGGATATTAAAGTAATTATTCAATTACTCTGAATAGTTCTTCAACTGATACTGAACCCCATGATGAGTTTCACAATAGTGGTGAAATCCAGTGTGACCTGATGGTGGGTTGACATCTGCTCTGTTGGCACAAGGAAGCCAGTGAGTAAGTCCATGGTTTCAAATCCGGATTCTACATGGTAAGATAGTATGATCTGACCACATGAATATGGAAATAGAATGAGCCGTCAGGATTTTATGGCAAAATCACGGTCAAGATATACCAGGTCAGCCAGACAGCGTACCGATTTTAAGCCTCTTTTGCGCACCTACGTCATCTGAAGGGGGCTTAGTGTTGGCGAGACCCATTAAGAACGTAGATCTATCACACAGTCAATGTAAATAAAACAACATTTTATCTTTGGAAAATATTTTATCTAGTTACATCTTTCATTTTTTTAGGGCATCCCTGCATGGTTGTCCTTGAGGTTTTCTATACTTTATCAAATTATTAAGATATCGCATTCGAAAATATACCGATATCTTAACAAAAAAAGCAATAACATCGTCAGGAACTTCAATACCACAGTGTTTTAATTCTAGATAAAGCTTTTTAAAACAATTTTTCCCTCCATGAGAGCTTCCCCGTGTACAGCATTAAAAATCTCCTGCATTATTAACAACTGTGAAAAAAAACTGACTAGAAGGTGCATGTAATTCCCCTCGATTAACACATGCTATCCAAGTATCATTCCTTAGCACTTCTTCAGTCTTATTTCCTAAATCAGGATATTTCACACAAAATTTCTTTACAATGTATTCACCAATGTATTTAAAAGCTTCTTCCTCAATTACTCCCCCAATATCTTTTTTTATTTCTTTATTTGCTCTCAAAAGGTCTTATTCCTCGTCTAAAGCATCTTTCTCTAAATCAAAATCAAAATTTCTGAATATCTGCATTGTTAGGCCTATTTCTAACGCTAAGTACCTTTCTTTCGTGATATATTCATCGTCTTTGGCTGATTCATGAGAGTTTTCAACGGTGGTGATATTACACTTTTCACTTAATACTTTAATTTCCTTTCCTAGTAACATTCTTTTTAGGCGAAATTTAAAGTTCAAAGCATGAGGATGATCATAGTGCCCATCCATTTGCCTTATACACCCAAAGAAATGTTCAAGGCAATCTTGATTTAGTGCTTGTGTAAGTAGGTAGTCAATTTCTAGGACTTTCAATACCTAGTAACCTAGACTTCATGTCATCTTTGTAATCGCCTGGTTTAAAATGAATCGAGCAAACAGTAGCATCTACAACGTTAATTCTGTCTGCGCGGCAACATGCATGTCTCCACTGGTCTATGTATGGTTTTTCTTTTGGAAAGTGATGGTATTTTATGTTCGAGCTTTTAGTTTTATCAGGTCTATTATAACAGCCAAATACTGTGCAGTTACTTGGCATTATTAGTGACGGAATGAATGAATCAATAAAATGATAATGGACACAGCGTCTCCTATTGTTTACGTTACCTCTATA
>NC_090728.1:20212281-20214781 GCF_036898095.1 Palaemon carinicauda | reverse complement strand
AGAGCTGGAAAACCCAATTTCCTTCGTAAAATGACGATGATATACGTTTTTGAGAGTAAGGTCGTTTTATAACTGGTATTCGTGGAATTCCTTTTTCAATATAATTTAGGTAATTACGAGATGATAAACTCCTCTTGGTAACGTGGGGGACTATTACGCGAGACCTCATCAAAGATACAGACAGTTTGTAACTCTTGAGGCTAATTATTTCCACATTCAGGCCCAATTTAGGATTTTAAACATTTCATAGCTTATAAAAAAATAAAAAAAATAAACATTACTATATTAAAGTTTTAGAGTTTGTAGTTTGGCTGCTTAGAAGCAGATCTGGATTTACTGTACCTTGTCGAAGTTTAGAGTTGGGATTTCGGGAGAAAGTTCCATACATAGCATGGGGTTTGGAAGTAATCTTTTCCACGGCAACATCATTGCCAAGAAGAATTTGTACCCTTCTATTACCTAAAAGATTCTTTACTTTAAAGGACGATATACCAGGTACTTGCCTTGTCTGTAAATAGAATTCATAAAGGGTGTTCTCACCGTCACACCAGCACATGAAAGGAGATCACACTCACCAGCTAACATAAGATTCATATATGGTAAGACATCCTGCAAAATATTTCTTACCACCATAACTCAAGAGATCTGAACTGGAACAGATGCTGGCTTCTCTGCTTCAGGAATATAGCACATAAATCAAAAATGAAACCTTGGTATCCTGATTCTATTTCCCTACTGTTTCCTCTCTTCATCCTTTCCTTTTGAAGCAACAGGAAATTAATTTTATTTCTGAATGGGTGCAAATACAATGAGAAAATAGTTTCAAATATTTTGTTTTCCTATATTGGTAGTTCAGTTTTTCTAACCTTGGCAAAACATTCACTTTGCCTATTTTACCTACATATAACAATTGAGCATTAATAGCTACAGCTGGAGATTGGCTTAATCAGAAATTATTTCAGATCTATCACACGAATTTATCAGACAGTAATTTTATCCATAGAAATAACTTTCACTAATTTTACTTTCGTTTTACAAAGTTAAACTTAAACATTAAAGATAAAAACACCTAAGATCTGCTCCAGAATCAATAACTGCTTATAAGTAATTTTTTCAATCGATATCTTTTTTTTTTTTGGGGGGGGGGGTAAATCACATTGTTACCGTATTTCATCTACTCCATTCTTACAATTATTAAATACATTTTCATAATACTTGTGGGTAAGTTTACAGCATTTTAATATAGCTTCCTTCTTGTAGTCCTAATCTTGACACGAGGCTGCAGATAAAAGACAAATATTTGATCTTACCTTCACCTTCAAATATACTCTGGATTTGTGCCGACCAGCATTCCTTAAGCCACTTCATATCACAAGCTATTAGTTCACTAAATTCTGAAAATCAAACCTGTAATAGCAACCATAACCTTTCCTCTCTTGGCTATTAATCTATACCTCATTTATTCATATTTCTATTTCCTTAGATTCCCGTCACTTTCTATTTTTTCAGGTTCTAACTGTCTATTGTGCTTTAGTCTTTTGAAACCTAGCTTCTTATATAATACTGAAAAATTTAAACCTATAATACCTGTCATAACCTCTTCTCTGTCAGCCACTAACTAATATCTCATTTGTTTATATTTTCCCTCACTAGCTATTACTTCAAGTTCTAACTGTCTATTATGCTCTAGTCTTTTCAAATCTACCTTCCTCTAATATATTTTATATTCCTCTTCTAATTAAAACTCACGTAAGATGAAACTTCTTCTCATAACACTTCCATATCAACCAACTCCCTTATTAACATTTGCTATTCTGGCATTCTCTCAGCCCTGCCTAACTTCTAACTGTAATGACCGGGTACAAGAACCTAATCATCATTCGTTAAAGTATATATTAGCTACTGAACTGTGCGTTTATCACCACATTTTTAAACTTCAAACTTACTCATGATTGTCAAACGTAATCAAATACCGTAATTACTCAACAAGTATGTATGTACACTGTAATTGGTGAACACACTTCAACATTGCATAGAATTCACTGGTCACTTATACTATCCTATTCAGAAAGACCAGGTAAATTGTTACGAATAACTGATAAACAAGGGAAATTATTCAGTAACTCCGGTTAATTTGCTCAAATTAGTGAACCCTAATCACAAAGCAGAAGAAATTGTCCCAACAGATATAATATCATTACTTACTAAGTAAGTATGGTGGCATATTAAACACACCAATAGCATTATAATGAGATACTTAGGTTTTCTTTATGTGGGGCATCCTGCCTAGGGGCTATGTAATGCTGTGGAACTGCACATTAGCTAAAGAGGATAAAAGTTCCATATCTTGGCAAAGGGTGACCTAGATATACAGTATCTACAACAGTACGTGACCAGAACTAGGAAAATAAAAAGGAAGAAGCTTTCGAATAGATTTTTGTGTACTTTAAAGAATTGAAAACAAGGTATACATGTACAAAGAAAAAAATTATATTGATAT
>NC_090728.1:20199781-20204781 GCF_036898095.1 Palaemon carinicauda | reverse complement strand
ACCGGACTGCAAGGCAGACCTATTGTAGGCAGTCGAACACGATGTATTGGTAACGGAGGTGTTCCTCTTTGGAGGATGAGAACAATATAATGTAGTCCACAAAGCATACACAAAAGTGGAGGTCCCATTAGATACCATCAGTGAGGCATTGAACAGCAGCCCCAGCATTATAACGGCCAAAACAGGAATAATTGAAGGTGCATTAACTGAAATGGGTGACAATGGTGGTCTTGTGAATGTTTACATGGTTCATGGGCACCTGATAATACCCTTTTAGGAGATCGAGCATGAAGAAAACCTTCACTTTTTGCAAGTAAGAGGTCACGTCGGGGATGTTTGGGAGAGGTTAGTGATCCGGTTCTGTCTGCATGTTTAGACGCCAGCAACCCCCTCAAAACAAAAGGAGCCATTTTTCTCAGGAAGATGTGTAAATGTGATTACCATGAGCTTGAGGCCTTTCGGCAAAAGCCCATTTCTTCCATTTCGGCAAACATATCTTTAACGCCTGCCAAGCGAGCCGATGCCGAAAGCTTGAATCTGGCGAACACTGGAGCATCCGTCATCTTGATATGATGACAAACACTGTGCCAGGAAGGAACCATGGGTGTTTGGGAAGTACTGGAAGAAAGACTTCAGGGTACGATCTGAGGGGATGGGTGAAGGCATCCGTGGCTGCCCTGATATGGAGAGCAAAGTTAGAGGGATCGGGTTAAAAGAGGTATCGACGAGTAAGAGTCTGCATTGACTAATAGTCGGTGAGGAACAACATCATTGAGCTGGAAATGTGAGAGTAAATCCGCAATGTGGATTGGTAATTTGATGTCATCAACGAGAAACTTCCAATGACATATTCCAAAATATCATTTGATACACATGGCTTTCTCCTTGCAATTGAATTTCCCAAGACTTCACTACCAACTGACTGATATAATACTATATTCTCAATATCACACCATTTTTCTTCAATTGTCCCCCCTTCATCTATCTATATATCTATTTATCAATATATTTATATATATATATATATATATATATATATATATATATATATATATATATATATATATATATATATATATATATATATATATATTTATTTATTTATATATATATATATATATATATATATATATATATATATATATATATATATATATATATATATTAGAAATGTCTCTTATCTACGTATATATCGCATGATGTATGTTAAAAATTGTAGTCATATATTGCTTCTGAGAGCTTAAATTTAATTGTCAAATTTTGAGGACAACTGAATTATGTCTTGCAATGTAGTAATTATTAAAGATTTTTCTGATTTAATATGTAGCACTTATCGGTTAATAGAAGAAAAAAAAAATGATGTAGAGGAGTTAGTGTTCTCGGCCTACTTAAAATCATCATACCTTGAACTTTGTTAGAGTTCAACCTCATTGCCCATAAATCTTGGCTAGATCTCTGTTCAGGGATTCAGTAACCACAGCTCTACACTCCACATTTGTGAGATGGAATTTAGATCTACTACAAATAATTCATCATAAAACATTCCATCTTATATTTTTTTTTTATTCAATAATAACTGAACTACCTATACATATAAAGTTTCTTTTTCAAAAGTCACTTAATAAAACTCTAATTTTATCTCCTTAGAAACCTAATCTTTTGCCTAACTTTAATTTATTACCGACTAGAGTTTTTATCTTTGCCAAATCTATTTAAGCATCTATCTACATATAATAGACTCTTTACCCATAAAGTTTTCTTCCAAATATCATTTCTATTCCTATAATATTCATCAGTTCACTATCCTTGCTTTTAACTTTATCATAAGGCAATTTGAAATCTTTTAACTAGCCGATGAATCTTGTTTTAGTTATTACGTCAGAGTAATATCAACCACACTCAACCGCGTTCACTCCTGATTGAGTGTGCTTATTTCTTCCCATAAATTTGTATTCTTAGCTTCCTCTAAATCTATATAAGAGTAAAATAAATTGCATTTACATTAAATTAGACACTCTATGGACCCTCCAAGTAACACTAATATCCTGGCACATACATACGTATTTAAGGGGATTCTGGTCCCCCATGGTATTCCCAGCAATCCACAGTGTAATACCAAAAACCACCAATGATTTGTCTTTCATACGATATTTTGATTTGTAAAATCCCATGTTTATGATAATTTTCTTGAAATATTTTCCTGAACTTAAACAACCCCTTGGGTTCAACATGAAATCAATAACATAGTCTTTATAAATAGACACAGTGAGAGCCAAACTTACCCACGTGACTGCCACCGAGCATCCAATTAAGTCTGTACTGTGATTTGTTTTGGTGATCAACTGATCTTCTGGTTAAAGACTCTATAGCTCAATGAAAATGCTCCCCTTCTTGTAATTAAAATGGTGAGTGAGCAATGAAAATATGAGAAGGAAAACGGTTTTGGCTGCCTGAAATGTTACCCATGTAATAGCGCCTTTATTAGCACAGAAATCAGGATGGTAATCATCTCTCACAGTAAAAGGGTCTAGGGAATATAAACTAAGCCTGATAACCAAAGCTGGAAATGGTTTATACAGAGTCTGGAGTAAAAGATATTCAAATAGCTAATTACAATCTATTTTTATATCCAGTACAAAGATGAGACCTTTTAAGTTGCCCAATCAAGGTTATATCTTAACACCAATCGTAAGAAATGTTGAATCAGATTTTCCTCTTTTTAAGAATTAGAATAGATATGTAAAACTAGTCCGATAAAATGCAGATTGAATCCCTGAAGAACTATTGTTCAGTCAACCAATCGTCCATAAAAAGACTCATTTGACCTGTATTGGGACGCAAAGTCTGCCTTTCGTTGCTATTAATGTTAATATTACAAACATTATGAGTCTGTGCCGGTGAAATTATGCTTTTTATGGAATAATTTACTGAACAAAATTAAAACCAGTTCAATTATAAAAAAAAAAGATTATCATAATCTTAAACTAACACTTCTTAAGGAGAATATCACGAAGATCATCCCTGGCTAAGCCCCAGGATTGCGTGACTCAAGACGTCTCGTTTCCGTTATGGATAGAAAAGTTAATTCTTATTATCTTAGTATCTTGTATGAATAAACCTTTTCTAGTTTTCTGAGTATGTGGGATAGAGATCTAACAGGTGTATAATTTTGAACTCTAATATTATGATTATCTTTCAATAAGAATAATACTTATACTAGCCTTTTAGTAAGGCCAAGGTTTAATCTAAAGAAATTCAATTTATTGTAATCTTTTTATGCACAATTATGATTTGTAACACTTGGGCAAAGAATTTATATCTTCTGAGTATTTTGTAAGGAGTAGTTATGAGAAAGTCCCTGAGTCGTTTAAGTAAGTGTACATTCTCTAGACACTCCAAGTAGCCATCTGGTTTATTTACGAATGTAAACACTGGAGAAGAACTTAACATAATTAAAAAGTACTTTTTAGAAAATATGAGTTATAGTCTTTTAAACGGAATCTGCTGCTAAAGTCAGGTATTTCTAGAAATATCAAATTAGGTATAATTTACATTACCGAAAATCAAGATCTTTATCTGAGGAGAGGAGGATTCTTAGGATTATTTTTTTTTCTATTATTATTATTTCTTAACAGAGATCGACTGAATATCAGTACATAGTACAAGATATTGGGGATAAAGTTTGATACAAGAAAACTTGAAGTATGATCTTATGTATATAACTTTCATTTTAACAGAATAATAAGCTGATTTGAAGTACATGTTAAGATGAAATCCTTCACAAATATCTCATGCTATAGAATATCTAAGCCTAAAACAATCTCATATATATTGTTAGTGGACGTCAAGGTTATATGGCTGCATCAAGCATATTATACTGTATGGTAAGGATACAGTGATTGTGTTACTTATGAGAATAATTAATGAAATATAAACTTATCAGGAAACAATTCCAACACAACCTTTCCATAAAAAGTTTAATTCATTGTTAGTAGTAGTTAAAAATATAATTACGAAGGACTGCTAAGATTATGCAAATCGTAACTCTATGAAAAGGAAAATGAGGCTTTTCCTATTATCCATTCGCAGATAATATACTTTTACTTTTGATCAAACCAACAATCTTTCTATGGTGTGTACTCAATCGAAGTCCGCTGTATATCATCTACTTCATTTCTCTCTCTCTCTCTCTCTCTCTCTCTCTCTCTCTCTCTCTCTCTCTCTCTCTCTCTCTCTCTCTTGGCCAGTCGGATCTCTTCAATGATAATGCATTTGAACATGAATCTTGAGATGGCTTAGATGTTTCTTCATTTTATGCTTGTCCATTGAAACGAATTATGAAACAATTATTATAAAAATCGTTTTATCTATTATAAAAGAGTCACGCATAAATTAGGTGTTCCGTAGTGGTACGAATGAATTAACCTTTCTTTATTAAACTTTACACACACATATGCAAGTATCTATGTATCTCTCTCTCTCTCTCTCTCTCTCTCTCTCTCTCTCTCTCTCTCTCTCTCTCTCTCTCTCTCTCTCTCTCTCTCTTTATATATATATATATATATATGTATATATATATATATATATATATATATATATATATATATATATATATATATATATATATATATTCAAATAAGCCATATATATTATATATATATATATTCAAATAAGCCATATATATTTTTGATATATTAATATATCAAAAATATATATGGCTTATTTGAATATGAAAAACACGTAAAAATGTGCAAAATTTATCATATATATATATATATATATATATATATATATATATATATATATATATATATATATATTTAACTCTAACTGTACATTTTGTAATAGAATGTAGCTCAGATTTATTAACAAAATTCCTTGTAGGAGATTCATATTTGTGCATTTTGATAAACTGAATAAGGTCTGTCATTGATTTTTAATATTTCTCTCGTTTTTTATTCTGCTTCGGCAACAGTTGTGTCATCATCCATGGCTCCCTT
>NC_090728.1:20184781-20187281 GCF_036898095.1 Palaemon carinicauda | reverse complement strand
TATATATATATATATGCGTAAAAATCACAGGAAAACGTGATGTGTGTGTGCATGTGTGTTTATGTGCGTTAATGTTTGTTGTGAGTGTGCTTACATAAGTTGAACATGAAGGCATTGCAGAAATGGATGGTTGCCCCAATGAATTATCAAGATATTATTGACCATAGTTATCTTGGATCACTGGACCGGGGATGAACTTGTGATCACCACAAATTCACAATATCACATTGCACTTGCCTATACTAATGGCTCATCTGTAGTATACTGAGCTCCCTATACACTATTGCTATTCACCTTTCTCTTGGACTAACTATTGGTTCCTGCATAGTTTCTTCCATTGTAATTCATATTCATCGTCTAGTGTCCGCTAATTTATATCTATTCTCCTCCTTTCCTTCTCTATCTTTCTACTTAGCAAACACTTCTAAACATTTCTGGTTCATATTCTTATTTTTGAGCCTTTATAACACTCCTTTGAAAATCTCTACACATCTTCCCTATATCTCCATTATATATTTAAACGAAAATACTTGGCTATATATATATATATATATATATATATATATATATATATATATATATATATATATATATATATATATATATATATATCTTTCCAGTCACGCTCAACGGAATTAACAGATGTATAACTAACTCAGTCTCTCCTCGTCTCTCGGGAAAGGTCGTGGAGAGACAACCGTCATACCCTGTTGACCAGTATGTACTCTGAGAGGAAAGGAGGTCTGATGAGGCAATGTTAAATCTGTGTGTGCGTGTGTGTGCATATTCATATAAATATCTAACCAGAATTTTTGACGGGTCGTGTACATTAGTTATTATATAATTTTCAAAACTTCTGCAAATTCATTGTCTTTTCCGTTTTCATGTTGCATCCCCAATTCATATTCCTAAAGGAGAGGAGACGCAAGAGCCTCCTCATACATTCAGTTTTTGTCTTTAAAAAATTCATCTTCACATCACAATACAAAAAACTCTAATTTAATTATATAATATCTTTATAAATTCTACATAGATTTTCATTTCCTTTCACATGATATATTTATGCTTTGATTAACCCTTTCACTTCCATTGGTGACTGTAAAACTTTCAAAAAAAGGAAAGCCTCTTTTAAGATCAGCCAAACTATAGAAAGCTGGTATTACATGGAAAGGTCTTGATGAGAGATTTTGCTATTTCAGAATTTTCGTTGTAATGTTTGTTTCTGTCCATATGTACTATATACAGATTAGGTATGACTTAGGTTTTGTTTTAGGTAGGTATTTTATTAAATAATATAGTAATTTGTATGAAAAATATTAATATTGGTATTGCAGTAAAATGATTCCTTTATCTTTTTTTCTTTTTCACAATAAATTTTTGATATAATTGAAAACACACGGAGTATCTCATCTGTTTACTTTGGTGTATATCTTTTATTTTTCCCTTTAAACAACTATGTAAAATATTTGTGAATAAGAAATCATGAAATTCTTTCCCTTCTAACTTCTTCCAGGTATCATGGATTCGTCATCGAGACTTGCATCTGTTAACCGTCGACCAATATACGTATACATCTGACCAAAGATTTCAGGTAATAATTTCCTCATTCAGGAATAATATTTGAATTCTACAATTAGTTATTACATTGTTACTAACAGCTATGTTTTAATATTACCTCCTCCAAGGATGTTATGTTCTCCCCAGCTTTTTTATATATATTTTTGACACCAATATTACTTCAAAAATTATTGATGAATTTCCGTAAAAATTTCAGGATATGTCAGAAATGGCATAACTTCGAAGAGGTTAAATTCTGACGAAGATCGGGCTCGCTATCTGAATTCAGGATTTTTTGAAAGGATTCTCCACTATTGCGAGATTGGATTGATTTGAGTAATTTTGCTTACCACTTAACAAAGAACATAACAATTGGTAAAATTTGCTGCTCAAAACCGCCATAGAGTCTAGAAATCATCACATCACGGTCCGGATCTTGGTCTTGTTCGGAACTGCTGATCCAGAATAAGAACATACAGTTAGTGGTCGAGATGGTATGCTAGATGTAACTGAGCGGCCTTGACGGAGGTCTGCACTCTTTGAGTGCTTTTTTTAATGGTTATAATTGTTATAACCCATTAAAGTTTCCTAGATTTTAATTAGAGAAAGATACATTTTTTTTTTGGAAATATTAATGATAAATCGTCGGCTCAGACATTTGCATAGGGGATATTGTTTAAAATTAATCAGGCAAATTAACGAATTGAAATTATAATTCTCAATCTTAGATTAAACTCTATAGATGTTAAAGCAATTAAAAACTTCAGGGTAGCATTCATGTAATTGTTTTTTTTTTTATTATTTAATCGGTAGATATGCCTTATGACATTTGTTTGGCATCAACCAGTATTGCCCTTCTCATTGCATTGAAAGCTGAATTTTAAATCTCATTAATTTCACAGTTGAAATAACACTGATATATACAACTGAAATTGTGAGATTG